>NC_045733.1:22794033-23094033 GCF_008692095.1 Etheostoma spectabile | reverse complement strand
AGCCTTGAAACCAAGGCTATATTGACACTTTTTCAGGCTAGTAAAGGCATATTCTTCTCTTTTTTTCAGGCTACTCTAATAGGAATCCTGACGTTATGCCAGCTTCATTCCAAGTCTGGTGGAGACATCACCTATCCAGTGTTTCTCTCAGTAATTTCAGAGCATTCTGATGTACGGTTTTAAAATTAAGGCCTTGAAACCAAGGCTATATTGACACTTTTTCAGGCTAGTAAAGGCATATTCTTCTCTTTTTCAGGCTACTCTAAATAGAAATCCTGACGTTATTCCAGCTTCATTCCAAGTCTGGAGGAGACATCACCTATCCAGTGTGTCTCTCACATAATTTCAGAGCATTCTGATGTACGTTTTAAAATTAAGGCCTTGAAACCAAGGCTATATTGACACTTTTTCAGGCTAGTAAGGCATATTCTTCTCTTTTTCAGAAGGCATATTCTTCTCTTTTTCAGGCTACTCTAAATAGGAATCCTGACGTTATGCCAGCTTCATTCCAAGTCTGGTGGGGACATCACCTATCCAGTGTTTCTCTCTCAGGTAATTTCAGAGCATTCTGATGTACGGTTTTAAATTAAGGCCTTGAAACCAAGGCTATATTGACACTTTTTCAGGCTAGTAAGGCATATTCTTCTCTTTTTCAGGCTACTCTAAATAGAAATCCTGACGTTATTCCAGCTTCATTCCAAGTCTGGAGGAGACATCACCTATCCAGTGTGTCTCTCATAATTTCAGAGCATTCTGATGTACGTTTTAAAATTAGGCCTTGAAACCAAGGCTATATTGACACTTTTTCAGGCTAGTAAGGCATATTCTTCTTTTTTCAGAAGGCATATTCTTCTCTTTTTCAGGCTACTCTAAATAGGAATCCTGACGTTATGCCAGCTTCATTCCAAGTCTGGTGGGGACATCACCTATCCAGTGTTTCTCTCAGGTAATTTCAGAGCATTCTGATGTACGGTTTTAAATTAAGGCCTTGAAACCAAGGCTATATTGACACTTTTTCAGGCTAGTAAAGGCATATTCTTCTCTTTTTCAGGCTACTCTAAATAGGAATCCTGACGTTATGCCAGCTTCATTCCAAGTCTGGTGGGACATCACCTATCCAGTGTTTCTCTCAGGTAATTTCAGAGCATTCTGATGTACGGTTTTAAAATTAAGGCCTTGAAACCAAGGCTATATTGACACTTTTTCAGGCTAGTAAAGGCATATTCTTCTCTTTTTCAGGCTACTCTAAATAGAATCCTGACGTTATGCCAGCTTCATTCCAAGTCTGGTGGACATCACCTATCCAGTGTTTCTCTCAGGTAATTTCAGAGCATTCTGATGTACGGTTTAAAATTAAGGCCTTAAACCAAGGCTATATTGACACTTTTTCAGGCTAGTAAAGGCATATTCTTCTCTTTTTCAGGCTACTCTAAATAGAAATCCTGACGTTATGCCAGCTTCATTCCAAGTCTGAGGAGACATCACCTATCCAGTGTTTCTCTCAGGTAATTTCAGAGCATTCTGATGTACGGTTTTAAAATTAGGGCCTTGAAACCAAGGCTATATTGACACTTTTTCAGGCTAGTAAAGGCATATTCTTCTCTTTTTCAGGCTACTCTAATAGAAATCCTGACGTTATGCCAGCTTCATTCCAAGTCTGGAGGAGACATCACCTATCCAGTGTGTCTCTCAGGTAATTTCAGAGCATTCTGATGTACGGTTTTAAAATTAGGGCCTTAAACCAAGGCTATATTGACACTTTTTCAGGCTAGTAAAGGCATATTCTTCTCTTTTTCAGAAGGCATATTCTTCTCTTTTTCAGGCTACTCTAAATAGGATCCTGACGTTATGCCAGCTTCATTCCAAGTCTGGAGGAGACATCACCTATCCAGTGTGTCTCTCACATAATTTCAGAGCATTCTGATGTACGGTTTTAAAATTAGGGCCTTAAAACCAAGGCTATATTGACACTTTTTCAGGCTAGTAAAGGCATATTCTTCTCTTTTCAGAAGGCATATTCTTCTCTTTTTCAGGCTACTCTAAATAGAATCCTGACGTTATGCCAGCTTCATTCCAAGTCTGGAGGAGACATCACCTATCCAGTGTTCTCTCACATAATTTCAGAGCATTCTGATGTACGGTTTTAAAATTAAGGCCTTGAAACCAAGGCTATATTGACACTTTTTCAGGCTAGTAAAGGCATATTCTTCTCTTTTTCAAAGGCATATTCTTCTCTTTTTCAGGCTACTCTAAATAGGATCCTGACGTTATGCCAGCTTCATTCATTCCAAGTCTGGTGGGGACATCACCTATCCAGTGTTTCTCTCACATAATTTCAGAGCATTCTGATGTACGGTTTTAAAATTAAGGCCTTGAAACCAAGGCTATATTGACACTTTTTCAGGCTAGTAAAGGCATTCTTCTCTTTTTTTTCAGGCTACTCTAAATAGGAATCCTGACGTTATGCCAGCTTCATTCCAAGTCTGGTGGGGACATCACCTATCCAGTGTTTTCTCTCAGGTAATTTCAGAGCATTCTGATGTACGGTTTTAAAATTAAGGCCTTAAAACCAAGGCTATATTGACACTTTTTCAGGCTAGTAAAGGCATATTCTTCTCTTTTTCAGGCTACTCTAAATAGAAATCCTGACGTTATTCCAGCTTCATTCCAAGTCTGGAGGAGACATCACCTATCCAGTGTTCTCTCACATAATTTCAGAGCATTCTGATGTACGGTTTTAAATTAAGGCCTTGAAACCAAGGCTATATTGACACTTTTTCAGGCTAGTAAAGGCATATTCTTCTCTTTTTCAGAAGGCATATTCTTCTCTTTTTCAGGCTACTCTAAATAGAATCCTGACGTTATGCCAGCTTCATTCCAAGTCTGGAGAGACATCACCTATCCAGTGTTTCTCTCAGGTAATTTCAGAGCATTCTGATGTACGTTTTAAAATTAAGGCCTTGAAACCAAGGCTATATTGACACTTTTTCAGGCTAGTAAAGGCATGAAGGCATATTCTTCTCTTTTTCAGGCTACTCTAAATAGGAATCCTGACGTTATGCCAGCTTCATTCCAAGTCTGGAGGAGACATCACCTATCCAGTGTGTCTCTCACATAATTTCAGAGCATTCTGATGTACGGTTTTAAAATTAAGGCCTTAAACCAAGGCTATATTGACACTTTTTCAGGCTAGTAAAGGCATATTCTTCTCTTTTTCAGAAGGCATATTCTTCTCTTTAAGGCTACTCTAAATAGGAATCCTGACGTTATGCCAGCTTCATTCCAAGTCTGGAGGAGACATCACCTATCCAGTGTGTCTCTCACATAATTTCAGAGCATTCTGATGTACGGTTTTTAAAATTAGGGCCTTAAAACCAAGGCTATATTGACACTTTTTCAGGCTAGTAAAGGCATTTCTTCTCTTTTTCAGAAGGCATATTCTTCTCTTTTCAGGCTACTTACTCTAATAGGAATCCTGACGTTATTCCAGCTTCATTCCAAGTCTGGGGAGACATCACCTATCCAGTGTTTCTCTCACATAATTTCAGAGCATTCTGATGTACGGTTTTAAAATTAAGGCCTTGAAACCAAGGCTATATTGACACTTTTTCAGGCTAGTAAAGGCATATTCTTCTCTTTTTCAGGCTACTCTAAATAGAATCCTGACGTTATTCCAGCTTCATTCCAAGTCTGGAGGAGACATCACCTATCCAGTGTGTCTCTCACTAATTTCAGAGCATTCTGATGTACGGTTTTAAAATAAGGCCTTGAAACCAAGGCTATATTGACACTTTTTCAGGCTAGTAAAGGCAATTCTTCTCTTTTTCAGAAGCATATTCTTCTCTTTTTCAGGCTACTCTAAATAGGAATCCTGACGTTATGCCAGCTTCATTCCAAGTCTGGTGGAGACATCACCTATCCATGTGTTCTCTCAGGTAATTTCAGAGCATTCTGATGTACGGTTTTAAAATTAAGGCCTTGAAACCAGGCTATATTGACACTTTTTCAGGCTAGTAAAGGCATATTCTTCTCTTTTTCAGGCTACTCTAAATAGAAATCCTGACGTTATTCCAGCTTCATTCCAAGTCTGGAGGGGACATCACCTATCCAGTGTGTCTCTCAGGTAATTTCAGAGCATTCTGATGTGGTTTTAAAATTAAGGCCTTGAAACCAAGGCTATATTGACACTTTTTCAGGCTAGTAAGGCATATTCTTCAGAAGGCATATTCTTCTCTTTTTCAGGCTACTCTAAATAGGAATCCTGACGTTATGCCAGCTTCATTCAAGTCTGAGGAGACATCACCTATCCAGTGTGTCTCTCAGGTAATTTCAGAGCATTCTGATGTACGGTTTTAAAATTAGGGCCTTGAAACCAAGGCTATATTGACACTTTTTCAGGCTAGTAAAGGCATATTCTTCTCTTTTTCAAAGGCATATTCTTCTCTTTTTCAGGCTACTCAAATAGGAATCCTGACGTTATGCCAGCTTCATTCCAGTCTGGAGAGACATCACCTATCCAGTGTGTCTCTCATAATTTCAGAGCATTCTGATGTACGGTTTTAAAATTAGGCCTTAAACCAAGGCTATATTGACACTTTTTCAGGCTAGTAAAGGCATATTCTTCTCTTTTTCAGAAGGCATATTCTTCTCTTTTTCAGGCTACTCTAAATAGAATCCTGACGTTATGCCAGCTTCATTCCAAGTCTGGAGGGACATCACCTATCCAGTGTGTCTCTCACATAATTTCAGAGCATTCTGATGTACGTTTTAAAATTAGGGCCTTGAAACCAAGGCTATATTGACACTTTTTCAGGCTAGTAAAGGCATATTCTTCTCTTTTTTCAGAAGGCATATTCTTCTCTTTTTCAGGCTACTCTAAATAGGAATCCTGACGTTATGCCAGCTTCATTCCAAGTCTGGAGAACATCACCTATCCAGTGTTCTCTCAGGTAATTTCAGAGCATTCTGATGTACGGTTTTAAAATTAAGGCCTTGAAACCAAGGCTATATTGACACTTTTTCAGGCTAGTAAAGGCATATTCTTCTCTTTTTCAGGCTACTCTAATAGAAACCTGACGTTATCCAGCTTCATTTCCAAGTCTGGAGGGACATCACCTATCCAGTGTTTCTCTCAGTAATTTCAGAGCATTCTGATGTACGGTTTTAAAATTAGGCCTTGAAACCAAGGCTATATTGACACTTTTTCAGGCTAGTAAAGGCATATTCTTCTCTTTTTCAGGCTACTCTAAATAGAAATCCTGACGTTATCCAGCTTCATTCCAAGTCTGGAGGAGACATCACCTATCCAGTGTGTCTCTCACATAATTTCAGAGCATTCTGATGTACGGTTTTAAAATTAAGGCCTTGAAACCAAGGCTATATTGACACTTTTTCAGGCTAGTAAAGGCATATTCTTCTCTTTTTCAGAAGGCATATTCTTCTCTTTTCGGCTACTCTAAATAGAATCCTGACGTTATGCCAGCTTCATTCCAAGTCTGTGGAGACATCACTATCCAGTGTTTCTCTCAGGTAATTTCAGAGCATTCTGATGTACGGTTTTAAAATTAGGCCTTGAAACCAAGGCTATATTGACACTTTTTCAGGCTAGTAAAGGCATATTCTTCTCTTTTTCAGAAGCATATTCTTCTCTTTTTCAGGCTACTCTAAATAGGAATCCTGACGTTATGCCAGCTTCATTCCAAGTCTGGAGGAGACATCACCTATCCAGTGTGTCTCTCAGGTAATTTCAGAGCATTCTGATGTACGGTTTTAAAATTAAGGCCTTGAAACCAAGGCTATATTGACACTTTTTCAGGCTAGTAAAGGCATATTCTTCTCTTTTTTCAGGCTACTCTAAATAAATCCTGACGTTATTCCAGCTTCATTCCAAGTCTGGAGGAGACATCACCTATCCATGTGTCTCTCCATAATTTCAGAGCATTCTGATGTACGGTTTTAAAATTAAGGCCTTAAACCAAGGCTATATTGACACTTTTTCAGGCTAGTAAAGGCATATTCTTCTTCTTTTTCAGAAGGCATATTCTTCTCTTTTCAGGCTACTCTAAATAGAATCCTGACGTTATGCCAGCTTCATTCCAAGTCTGGAGGAGACATCACCTATCCAGTGTTTCTCTCAGGTAATTTCAGAGCATTCTGATGTACGGTTTTAAAATTAAGGCCTTGAAACCAAGGCTATATTGACACTTTTTCAGGCTAGTAAAGGCTATTCTTCTTTTTTCAGAAGGCATATTCTTCTCTTTTTCAGGCTACTCTAAATAGGAATCCTGACGTTATGCCAGCTTCATTCCAAGTCTGGAGGAGACATCACCTATCCAGTGTGTCTCTCACATAATTTCAGAGCATTCTGATGTACGGTTTTAAAATTAAGGCCTTGAAACCAAGGCTATATTGACACTTTTTCAGGCTAGTAAAGGCATATTCTTCTCTTTTTTCAGGCTACTCTAAATAGAAATCCTGACGTTATGCCAGCTTCATTCCAAGTCTGGAGGAGACATCACCTATCCAGTGTGTCTCTCACATAATTTCAGAGCATTCTGATGTACGGTTTTAAAATTAAGGCCTTGAAACCAAGGCTATATTGACACTTTTTCAGGCTAGTAAAGGCATATTCTTCTCTTTTTCAGAAGGCATATTCTTCTCTTTTTCAGGCTACTCTAAATAGAAATAGCCTGACGTTATGCCAGCTTCATTCCAAGTCTGGTGGGGACATCACCTATCCAGTGTTTCTCTCAGGTAATTTCAGAGCATTCTGATGTACGGTTTTAAAATTAAGGCCTTGAAACCAAGGCTATATTGACACTTTTTCAGGCTAGTAAAGGCATATTCTTCTCTTTTTCAGAAGGCATATTCTTCTCTTTTTCAGGCTACTCTAAATAGGAATCCTGACGTTATGCCAGCTTCATTCCAAGTCTGGAGGAGACATCACCTATCCAGTTTGTCTCTCATAATTTCAGAGCATTCTGATGTACGGTTTTAAAATTAAGGCCTTAAACCAAGGCTATATTGACACTTTTTCAGGCTAGTAAAGGCATATTCTTCTCTTTTTCAGGCTACTCTAAATAAAATCCTGACGTTATGCCAGCTTCATTCCAAGTCTGGAGGAGACATCACCTATCCAGTGTGTCTCTCACATAATTTCAGAGCATTCTGATGTACGGTTTTAAATTAAGGCCTTGAAACCAGGCTATATTGACACTTTTTCAGGCTAGTAAAGGCATATTCTTCTTTTTTCAGAAGGCATATTCTTCTCTTTTTCAGGCTACTCTAAATAGGAATCCTGACGTTATGCCAGCTTCATTCCAAGTCTGGTGGGACATCACCTATCCAGTGTTTCTCTCAGGTAATTCAGAGCATTCTGATGTACGGTTTTTAAATTAGGCCTTGAAACCAAGGCTATATTGACACTTTTTCAGGCTAGTAAAGGCATATTCTTCTCTTTTTCAGGCTACTCTAAATAGGAATCCTGACGTTATGCCAGCTTCATTCCAAGTCTGGTGGGACATCACCTATCCAGTTTTCTCTCAGGTAATTTCAGAGCATTCTGATGTACGGTTTTAAAATTAAGGCCTTGAAACCAAGGCTATATTGACACTTTTTCAGGCTAGTAAGGCATATTCTTCTCTTTTTCAGGCTACTCTAATAGAATCCTGACGTTATGCCAGCTTCATTCCAAGTCTGGTGGGGACATCACCTATCCAGTGTGTCTCTCAGGTAATTTCAGAGCATTCTGATGTACGGTTTTAAAATTAAGGCCTTGAAACCAAGGCTATATTGACACTTTTTCAGGCTAGTAAGGCATATTTCTCTTTTTTTTCAGAAGGCATATTCTTCTCTTTCAGGCTACTCTAAATAGAATCCTGACGTTATGCCACTTCATTCCAAGTCTGGTGGGGACATCACCTATCCAGTGTTTCTCTCAGGTAATTTCAGAGCATTCTGATGTACGGTTTTAAAATTAGGCCTTGAACCAAGGCTATATTGACACTTTTTTCAGGCTAGTAAAGGCATATTCTTCTCTTTTCAGAAGGCATATTCTTCTCTTTTTCAGGCTACTCTAATAGGAATCCTGACGTTATGCCAGCTTCATTCCAAGTCTGGGGAGACATCACCTATCCAGTGTGTCTCTCACATAATTTCAGAGCATTCTGATGTACGGTTTAAAATTAGGGCCTTAAAACCAAGGCTATATTGACACTTTTTCAGGCTAGTAAAGGCATATTCTTCTCTTTTTCAGGCTACTCTAAATAGAATCCTGACGTTATGCCAGCTTCATTCCAAGTCTGGAGGACATCACCTATCCAGTGTTTCTCTCAGGTAATTTCAGAGCATTCTGATGTACGGTTTTAAAATTAAGGCCTTGAAACCAAGGCTATATTGACACTTTTTCAGGCTAGTAAAGGCATATTCTTCTCTTTTTTTCAGGCTACTCTAAATAGAAATCCTGACGTTATGCCAGCTTCATTCCAAGTCTGGAGGAGACATCACCTATCCAGTGTGTCTCTCACATAATTTCAGAGCATTCTGATGTACGGTTTTAAAATTAGGCCTTGAAACCAAGGCTATATTGACACTTTTTCAGGCTAGTAAGGCATATTCTTCTTTTTTTCAGAAGGCATATTCTTCTCTTTTTCAGGCTACTCTAATAGGAATCCTGACGTTATGCCAGCTTCATTCCAAGTCTGGTGGGACATCACCTATCCAGTGTTTCTCTCAGGTAATTTCAGAGCATTCTGATGTACGGTTTTAAAATTAAGGCCTTGAAACCAAGGCTATATTGACACTTTTTCAGGCTAGTAAAGGCATATTCTTCTCTTTTTCAGGCTACTCTAAATAGAATCCTGACGTTATGCAGCTTCATTCCAAGTCTGGAGGGACATCACCTATCCAGTGTTTCTCTCAGGTAATTTCAGAGCATTCTGATGTACGGTTTTAAAATTAGGCCTTGAAACCAAGGCTATATTGACACTTTTTCAGGCTAGTAAAGGCATATTCTTCTCTTTTTCAGGCTACTCTAAATAGAAATCCTGACGTTATGCCAGCTTCATTCCAAGTCTGGAGGAGACATCACCTATCCAGTGTGTCTCTCACATAATTTCAGAGCATTCTGATGTACGGTTTTAAAATAAGGCCTTAAACCAAGGCTATATTGACACTTTTTCAGGCTAGTAAAGGCATATTCTTCTCTTTTTCAGGCTACTCTAAATAGAATCCTGACGTTATGCCAGCTTCATTCCAAGTCTGGAGGAGACATCACCTATCCAGTGTGTCTCTCACATAATTTCAGAGCATTCTGATGTACGGTTTTAAAATTAGGGCCTTGAAACCAAGGCTATATTGACACTTTTTCAGGCTAGTAAGGCATATTCTTCTCTTTTTCAGAAGCATATTCTCTCTTTTTCAGGCTACTCTAAATAGAAATCCTGACGTTATGCCAGCTTCATTCCAAGTCTGGTGGTGACATCACCTATCCAGTGTTTCTCTCAGGTAATTTCAGAGCATTCTGATGTACGTTTTAAAATTAAGGCCTTGAACCAAGGCTATATTGACACTTTTTCAGGCTAGTAAAGGCATATTCTTCTCTTTTTCAGGCTACTCTAAATAGAAATCCTGACGTTATTCCAGCTTCATTCCAAGTCTGGAGGAGACATCACCTATCCAGTGTGTCTCTCTTAATTTCAGAGCATTCTGATGTACGGTTTTAAAATTAAGGCCTTGAACCAAGGCTATATTGACACTTTTTCAGGCTAGTAAAGGCATATTCTTCTCTTTTTCAGAAGGCATATTCTTCTCTTTTTCAGGCTACTCTAATATAAATCCTGACGTTATGCCAGCTTCATTCCAAGTCTGGAGGAGACATCACCTATCCAGTGTTTCTCTCAGGTAATTCAGAGCATTCTGATGTACGGTTTTAAAATTAAGGCCTTGAAACCAAGGCTATATTGACACTTTTTCAGGCTAGTAAAGGCATATTCTTCTCTTTTTCAGAAGGCATATTCTTCTCTTTTTCAGGCTACTCTAAATAGGAATCCTGACGTTATGCCAGCTTCATTCCAAGTCTGTAGGAGACATCACCTATCCAGTGTGTCTCTCACATAATTTCAGAGCATTCTGATGTACGGTTTTAAAATTTAGGCCTTGAAACCAAGGCTATATTGACACTTTTTCAGGCTAGTAAAGGCATATTCTTCTCTTTTTCAGGCTACTCTAAATAGAAATCCTGACGTTATCCAGCTTAATTCCAAGTCTGTAGGAGACATCACCTATCCAGTGTGTCTCTCAGTAATTTCAGAGCATTCTGATGTACGGTTTTAAAATTAAGGCCTTGAAACCAAGGCTGTATTGACACTTTTTCAGGCTAGTAAAGGCATATTCTTCTCTTTTCAGAAGGATATTCTTCTCTTTTCAGGCTACTCTAAATAGGAATCCTGACGTTATGCCAGCTTCATTCCAAGTCTGGGGGGACATCACCTATCCAGTGTTTCTCTCAGGTAATTTCAGAGCATTCTGATGTACGGTTTTAAAATTAAGGCCTTGAAACCAAGGCTATATTGACACTTTTTCAGGCTAGTAAAGGCATATTCTTCTCTTTTTCAGGCTACTCTAAATAGAAATCCTGACGTTATGCCAGCTTCATTCCAAGTCTGGAGGAGACATCACCTATCCAGTGTTTCTCTCAGTTAATTTCAGAGCATTCTGATGTACGGTTTTAAAATTAAGGCCTTGAAACCAAGGCTATATTGACACTTTTTCAGGCTAGTAAAGGCATATTCTTCTCTTTTCAGGCTACTCTAATAGGAATCCTGACGTTATGCCAGCTTCATTCCAAGTCTGGAGGAGACATCACCTATCCAGTGTTTCTCTCAGGTAATTTCAGAGCATTCGATGTACGGTTTTAAAATTAAGGCCTTGAAACCAAGGCTATATTGACACTTTTTCAGGCTAGTAAAGGCATATTCTTCTCTTTTTCAGGCTACTCTAAATAGGAATCCTGACGTTATGCCAGCTTCATTCCAAGTCTGGAGGAGACATCACCTATCCAGTGTGTCTCTCAGGTAATTTCAGAGCATTCTGATGTACGGTTTTAAAAATAAGGCCTTGAAACCAAGGCTATATTGACACTTTTCAGGCTAGTAAGGCATATTCTTCTCTTTTCAGGCTACTCTAAATAGGAATCCTGACGTTATGCCAGCTTCATTCCAAGTCGAGGAGACATCACCTATCCAGTGTTTCTCTCAGGTAATTTCAGAGCATTCTGATGTACGGTTTTAAAATTAAGGCCTTGAAACCAAGGCTATATTGACACTTTTTCAGGTAGTAAAGGCATATTTTCTCTTTTTCAGGCTACTCTAAATAGAATCCTGACGTTATGCCAGCTTCATTCCAAGTCTGGAGGAGACATCACCTATCCAGTGTGTCTCTCAGGTAATTTCAGAGCATTCTGATGTACGGTTTTAAAATTAAGGCCTTGAAACCAAGGCTATATTGACACTTTTTCAGGCTAGTAAAGGCATATTCTTCTCTTTTCAGGCTACTCTAAATAGGAATCCTGACGTTATGCCAGCTTCATTCCAAGTCTGGAGGGACATCACCTATCCAGGTGTCTCTCAGGTAATTTCAGAGCATTCTGATGTACGGTTTTAAAATTAAGGCCTTGAAACCAAGGCTATATTGACACTTTTTCAGGCTAGTAAAGGCATATTCTTCTCTTTCATTTTCTCTTTTTAGGCTACTCTAAATAGGAATCTGACGTTATGCCAGCTTCATTCCAAGTCTGGTGGGGACATCACCTATCCAGTGTTCTCTAATTAATTTCAGAGCATTCTGATGTACGGTTTTAAATTAAGGCCTTGAAACCAAGGCTATATTGACACTTTTTCAGGCTAGTAAAGGCATATTCTTCTCTTTTTCAGAAGGCATATTCTTCTCTTTTCAGGCTACTCTAAATAGGAATCCTGACGTTATGCCAGCTTCATTCCAAGTCTGGTGGGGACATCACCTATCCAGTGTTTCTCTCAGGTAATTTCAGAGCATTCTGATGTACGGTTTTAAAATTAAGGCCTTGAAACAAGGCTATATTGACACTTTTTCAGGCTAGTAAAGGCATATTCTTCTCTTTCAGAAGGCATATTCTTCTCTTTTTCAGGCTACTCTAATAGGAATCCTGACGTTATGCCAGCTTCATTCCAAGTCTGGAGGAGACATCACCTATCCAGTGTGTCTCTCACATAATTTCAGAGCATTCTGATGTACGGTTTTAAAATAAGGCCTTGAAACCAAGGCTATATTGACACTTTTTCAGGCTAGTAAAGGCATATTCTTCTCTTTTTCAGGCTACTCTAAATAGGAATCCTGACGTTATGCCAGCTTCATTCCAAGTCTGTAGGAGACATCACCTATCCAGTGTGTCTCTCACATTTCAGAGCATTCTGATGTACGGTTTTAAAATTAAGGCCTTGAAACCAAGGCTATATTGACACTTTTTCAGGCTAGTAAAGGCATATTCTTCTCTTTTTCAGGCTACTCTAATAGAAATCCTGACGTTATTCCAGCTTAATTCCAAGTCTGGAGGAGACATCACCTATCCAGTGTGTCTCTCAGGTAATTTCAGAGCATTCTGATGTACGGTTTTAAAATTAAGGCCTTGAAACCAAGGCTATATTGACACTTTTTCAGGCTAGTAAAGGCATATTCTTCTCTTTTCTCTTTTCTCAAATAGAAATCCTGACGTTATGCCAGCTTCATTCCAAGTCTGGAGGAGACATCACCTATCCAGTGTTCTCTCAGGTAATTTCAGAGCATTCTGATGTACGGTTTTAAATTAAGGCCTTGAAACCAAGGCTATATTGACACTTTTTCAGGCTAGTAAAGGCATATTCTTCTCTTTTTCAGGCTACTCTAAATAGAATCCTGACGTTATTCCAGCTTCATTCCAAGTCTGTAGGAGACATCACCTATCCAGTGTGTCTCTCACATAATTTCAGAGCATTCTGATGTACGGTTTTAAAATTAAGGCCTTGAAACCAAGGCTATATTGACACTTTTTCAGGCTAGTAAAGGCATATTCTTCTCTTTTTCAGGCTACTCTAAATAGGAATCCTGACGTTATGCCAGCTTCATTCCAAGTCTGGTGGAGGACATCACCTATCCAGTGTTCTCTCAGGTAATTTCAGAGCATTCTGATGTACGGTTTTAAAATTAAGGCCTTGAAACCAAGGCTATATTGACACTTTTTCAGGCTAGTAAAGGCATATTCTTCTCTTTTTCAGGCTACTCTAAATAGGAATCCTGACGTTATGCCAGCTTCATTCCAAGTCTGTAGGGACATCACCTATCCAGTTGGTCTCTCACATAATTTCAGAGCATTCTGATGTACGGTTTTAAAATTAAGGCCTTGAAACCAAGGCTATATTGACACTTTTTCAGGCTAGTAAAGGCATATTCTTTCTCTTTTCAGGCTACTCTAAATAGGAATCCTGACGTTATGCCAGCTTCATTCCAAGTCTGGTGGGGACATCACCTATCCAGTGTTTCTCTCAGGTAATTTCAGAGCATTCTGATGTACGGTTTTAAATTAAGGCCTTGAAACCAAGGCTATATTGACACTTTTTCAGGCTAGTAAAGGCATATTCTTCTCTTTTCAGGCTACTCTAAATAGAAATCCTGACGTTATGCCAGCTTCATTCCAAGTCTGGAGGAGACATCACCTATCCAGTGTGTCTCTCAGTAATTTCAGAGCATTCTGATGTACGGTTTTAAAATTAAGGCCTTGAAACCAAGGCTATATTGACACTTTTTCAGGCTAGTAAAGGCATATTCTTCTCTTTTTCAGAAGGCATATTCTCTCTTTTTCAGGCTACTCTAAATAGGAATCCTGACGTTATGCCAGCTTCATTCCAAGTCTGGTGGGGACATCACCTATCCAGTGTTTCTCTCAGGTAATTTCAGAGCATTCTGATGTACGGTTTTAAAATTAAGGCCTTGAAACAAGGCTATATTGACACTTTTTCAGGCTAGTAAAGGCATATTCTTCTTTTTTCAGAAGGCATATTCTTCTCTTTTTCAGGCTACTCTAAATAGGAATCCTGACGTTATGCCAGCTTCATTCCAAGTCTGGAGGAGACATCACCTATCCAGTGTGTCTCTCACATAATTTCAGAGCATTCTGATGTACGGTTTTAAAATTAAGGCCTTGAAACCAAGGCTATATTGACACTTTTTCAGGCTAGTAAAGGCATATTCTTCTCTTTTTCAGGCTACTCTAAATAGGAATCCTGACGTTATGCCAGCTTCATTCCAAGTCTGGAGGAGACATCACCTATCCAGTGTGTCTCTCACATAATTTCAGAGCATTCTGATGTACGGTTTTAAATTAAGGCCTTGAAACCAAGGCTATATTGACACTTTTTTCAGGCTAGTAAAGGCATATTCTTCTCTTTTTCAGGCTACTCTAAATAGGAATCCTGACGTTATGCCAGCTTCATTCCAAGTCTGGAGGAGACATCACCTATCCAGTGTGTTCTCAGGTAATTTCAGAGCATTCTGATGTACGGTTTTAAAATTAAGGCCTTGAAACCAAGGCTATATTGACACTTTTTCAGGCTAGTAAAGGCATATTCTTCTCTTTTTCAGGCTACTCTAAATAGGAATCCTGACGTTATTCCAGCTTATTCCAAGTCTGGAGGAGACATCACCTATCCAGTGTGTCTCTCAGGTAATTTCAGAGCATTCTGATGTACGGTTTTAAAATTAAGGCCTTGAAACCAAGGCTATATTGACACTTTTTCAGGCTAGTAAAGGCATATTCTTCTCTTTTTCAGAAGGCATATTCTTCTCTTTTTCAGGCTACTCTAAATAGGAATCCTGACGTTATGCCAGCTTCATTCCAAGTCTGGTGGGGACATCACCTATCCAGTGTTTCTCTCAGTTAATTTCAGAGCATTCTGATGTACGGTTTTAAAATTAAGGCCTTGAAACCAAGGCTATATTGACACTTTTTCAGGCTAGTAAAGGCATATTCTTCTCTTTTTTAGAAGGCATATTCTTCTCTTTTTCAGGCTACTCTAAATAGGAATCCTGACGTTATGCCAGCTTCATGCCAAGTCTAGTGGGGACATCACCTATCCAGTGTGTCTCTCAGCCAATTTCAGAGCATTCTGATGTACGGTTTTAAAATTAAGGCCTTTAAACCAAGGCTATATTGACACTTTTTCAGGCTAGTAAAGGCATATTCTTCTCTTTTTCAGGCTACTCTAAATAGAAATCCTGACGTTATTCCAGCTTAATTCCAAGTCTGGAGGAGACATCACCTATCCAGTGTGTCTCTCAGGTAATTTCAGAGCATTCTGATGTACGGTTTAAAATTAAGGCCTTGAAACCAAGGCTATATTGACACTTTTCAGGCTAGTAAAGGCATATTCTTCTCTTTTTCAGGCTACTCTAAATAGAAATCCTGACGTTATTCCAGCTTCATTCCAAGTCTGGAGGAGACATCACCTATCCAGTGTGTCTCTCAGGTAATTTCAGAGCATTCTGATGTACGGTTTTAAAATTAAGGCCTTGAAACCAAGGCTATATTGACACTTTTTCAGGCTAGTAAAGGCATATTCTTCTCTTTTTCAGGCTACTCTAAATAGAAATCCTGACGTTATTCCAGCTTAATTCCAAGTCTGGAGGAGACATCACCTATCCAGTGTGTCTCTCAGGTAATTTCAGAGCATTCTGATGTACGGTTTTAAAATTAAGGCCTTGAAACCAAGGCTATATTGACACTTTTCAGGCTAGTAAAGGCATATATTCTTCTCTTTTTCAGCTAAGGCATATTCTTCTCTTTTTCAGGCTACTCTAAATAGAAATCCTGACGTTATGCCAGCTTCATTCCAAGTCTGGTGGGACATCACCTATCCAGTGTTTCTCTCAGTTAATTTCAGAGCATTCTGATGTACGTTTTAAAATTAAGGCCTTGAAACCAAGGCTATATTGACACTTTTTCAGGCTAGTAAAGGCATATTCTTCTCTTTTTCAGAAGGCATATTCTTCTCTTTTTCAGGCTACTCTAAATAGGAATCCTGACGTTATGCCAGCTTCATTCCAAGTCTGGAGGAGACATCACCTATCCAGTGTTTCTCTCAGGTAATTTCAGAGCATTCTGATGTACGGTTTTAAAATTAAGGCCTTGAAACCAAGGCTATATTGACACTTTTTCAGGCTAGTAAAGGCATATTCTTCTCTTTTTCAGGCTACTCTAAATAGGAATCCTGACGTTATGCCAGCTTCATTCCAAGTCTGGAGGGACATCACCTATCCAGTTTTCTCTCAGGTAATTTCAGAGCATTCTGATGTACGGTTTTAAAATTAAGGCCTTGAAACCAAGGCTATATTGACACTTTTTCAGGCTAGTAAAGGCATATTCTTCTCTTTTTCAGGCTACTCTAAATAGAATCCTGACGTTATGCCAGCTTCATTCCAAGTCTGGAGAGACATCACCTATCCAGTGTGTCTCTCACATAATTTCAGAGCATTCTGATGTACGGTTTTTAAATTAAGGCCTTGAAACCAAGGCTATATTGACACTTTTTCAGGCTAGTAAGGCATATTTTCTCTTTTTCAGAAGGCATATTCTTCTCTTTTTCAGGCTACTCTAAATAGGAATCCTGACGTTATGCCAGCTTCATTCCAAGTCTGGAGGGACATCACCTATCCAGTGTTTCTCTCATTAATTTCAGAGCATTCTGATGTACGGTTTTAAAATTAAGGCCTTGAAACCAAGGCTATATTGACACTTTTTCAGGCTAGTAAAGGCATATTCTTCTCTTTTTCAGGCTACTCTAAATAGAATCCTGACGTTATGCCAGCTTCATTCCAAGTCTGGAGGAGACATCACCTATCCAGTGTGTCTCTCACATAATTCAGAGCATTCTGATGTACGGTTTTAAAATTAAGGCTATATTGACACTTTTTCAGGCTAGTAAAGGCATATTCTTCTCTTTTTCAGGCTACTCTAAATAGAAATCCTGACGTTATGCCAGCTTCATTCCAAGTCTGGAGGAGACATCACCTATCCAGTGTGTCTCTCAGTAATTTCAGAGCATTCTGATGTACGGTTTTAAAATTAAGGCCTTGAAACCAAGGCTATATTGACACTTTTTCAGGCTAGTAAAGGCATATTCTTCTCTTTTTCAGGCTACTCTAAATAGAAATCCTGACGTTATTCCAGCTTAATTCCAAGTCTGGAGGAGACATCACCTATCCAGTGTGTCTCTCAGGTAATTTCAGAGCATTCTGATGTACGGTTTTAAAATTAAGGCCTTGAAACCAAGGCTATATTGACACTTTTTCAGGCTAGTAAAGGCATATTCTTCTCTTTTTCAGGCTACTCTAAATAGAATCCTGACGTTATTCCAGCTTAATTCCAAGTCTGGAGGAGACATCACCTATCCAGTGTGTCTCTCAGGTAATTTCAGAGCATTCTGATGTACGGTTTTAAATTAAGGCCTTGAAACCAAGGCTATATTGACACTTTTTCAGGCTAGTAAAGGCATATTCTTCTCTTTTTCAGAAGGCATATTCTTCTCTTTTTCAGGCTACTCTAAATAGGAATCCTGACGTTATGCCAGCTTCATTCCAAGTCTGGTGGGGACATCACCTATCCAGTGTTTCTCTCAGGTAATTTCAGAGCATTCTGATGTACGGTTTTAAAATTAAGGCCTTGAAACCAAGGCTATATTGACACTTTTTCAGGCTAGTAAAGGCATATTCTTCTCTTTTTTAGAAGGCATATTCTTCTCTTTTTCAGGCTACTCTAAATAGGAATCCTGACGTTATGCCAGCTTCATTCCAAGTCTGGTGGGGACATCACCTATCCAGTGTTTCTCTCAGGTAATTTCAGAGCATTCTGATGTACGGTTTTAAAATTAAGGCCTTGAAACCAAGGCTATATTGACACTTTTTCAGGCTAGTAAAGGCATATTCTTCTCTTTTTCAGGCTACTCTAAATAGAATCCTGACGTTATTCCAGCTTCATTCCAAGTCTGGAGGAGACATCACCTATCCAGTGTGTCTCTCAGGTAATTTCAGAGCATTCTGATGTACGGTTTTAAAATTAAGGCCTTGAAACCAAGGCTATATTGACACTTTTTCAGGCTAGTAAAGGCATATTCTTCTCTTTTTCAGGCTACTCTAAATAGAAATCCTGACGTTATCCAGCTTCATTCCAAGTCTGGAGGAGACATCACCTATCCAGTGTGTCTCTCAGGTAATTTCAGAGCATTCTGATGTACGGTTTTAAAATTAAGGCCTTGAAACCAAGGCTATATTGACACTTTTTCAGGCTAGTAAAGGCATATTCTTCTCTTTTTCAGGCTACTCTAAATAGAATCCTGACGTTATGCCAGCTTCATTCCAAGTCTGGAGGAGACATCACCTATCCAGTGTGTCTCTCAGGTAATTTCAGAGCATTCTGATGTACGGTTTTAAAATTAAGGCCTTGAAACCAAGGCTATATTGACACTTTTTCAGGCTAGTAAAGGCATATTCTTCTCTTTTTCAGAAGGCATATTCTTCTCTTTTCAGGCTATTTCTCTTTTCAGGCTACTCTAAATAGAAATCCTGACGTTATGCCAGCTTCATTCCAAGTCTGGTGGGGACATCACCTATCCAGTGTTTCTCTCAGGTAATTTCAGAGCATTCTGATGTACGGTTTTAAAATTAAGGCCTTGAAACCAAGGCTATATTGACACTTTTTCAGGCTAGTAAAGGCATATTCTTCTCTTTTTCAGAAGGCATATTCTTCTCTTTTTCAGGCTACTCTAAATAGGAATCCTGACGTTATGCCAGCTTCATTCCAAGTCTGGAGGAGACATCACCTATCCAGTGTTTCTCTCAGGTAATTTCAGAGCATTCTGATGTACGGTTTTAAAATTAAGGCCTTGAAACCAAGGCTATATTGACACTTTTTCAGGCTAGTAAAGGCATATTCTTCTCTTTTTCAGGCTACTCTAAATAGGAATCCTGACGTTATGCCAGCTTCATTCCAAGTCTGGAGGAGACATCACCTATCCAGTGTTTCTCTCAGGTAATTTCAGAGCATTCTGATGTACGGTTTTAAAATTAAGGCCTTGAAACCAAGGCTATATTGACACTTTTTCAGGCTAGTAAAGGCATATTCTTCTCTTTTTCAGGCTACTCTAAATAGGAATCCTGACGTTATGCCAGCTTCATTCCAAGTCTGGAGGAGACATCACCTATCCAGTGTGTCTCTCAGGTAATTTCAGAGCATTCTGATGTACGGTTTTAAAATTAAGGCCTTGAAACCAAGGCTATATTGACACTTTTTCAGGCTAGTAAAGGCATATTCTTCTCTTTTTCAGAAGGCATATTCTTCTCTTTTCAGGCTACTCTAAATAGGAATCCTGACGTTATGCCAGCTTCATTCCAAGTCTGGTGGGGACATCACCTATCCAGTGTTTCTCTCAGTAATTTCAGAGCATTCTGATGTACGGTTTTAAAATTAAGGCCTTGAAACCAAGGCTATATTGACACTTTTTCAGGCTAGTAAAGGCATATTCTTCTCTTTTTCAGGCTACTCTAAATAGAAATCCTGACGTTATGCCAGCTTCATTCCAAGTCTGGAGGAGACATCACCTATCCAGTGTGTCTCTCACATAATTTCAGAGCATTCTGATGTACGGTTTTAAAATTAAGGCTATATTGACACTTTTTCAGGCTAGTAAAGGCATATTCTTCTCTTTCTCAGGCTACTCTAAATAGAAATCCTGACGTTATGACAGCTTCATTCCAAGTCTGGAGGAGACATCACCTATCCAGTGTGTCTCTCACATAATTTCAGAGCATTCTGATGTACGGTTTTAAAATTAAGGCTATATTGACACTTTTTCAGGCTAGTAAAGGCATATTCTTCTCTTTTTCAGGCTACTCTAAATAGGAATCCTGACGTTATGCCAGCTTCATTCCAAGTCTGGAGGAGACATCACCTATCCAGTGTTTCTCTCAGGTAATTTCAGAGCATTCTGATGTACGGTTTTAAAATTAAGGCCTTGAAACCAAGGCTATATTGACACTTTTTCAGGCTAGTAAAGGCATATTCTTCTCTTTCTCAGGCTACTCTAAATAGAAATCCTGACGTTATTCCAGCTTAATTCCAAGTCTGGAGGAGACATCACCTATCCAGTGTGTCTCTCAGCCAATTTCAGAGCATTCTGATGTACGGTTTTAAAATTAAGGCCTTGAAACCAAGGCTATATTGACACTTTTTTAGGCTAGTAAAGGCATATTCTTCTCTTTTTCAGGCTACTCTAAATAGGAATCCTGACGTTATGCCAGCTTCATTCCAAGTCTGGGGAGACATCACCTATCCAGTGTGTCTCTCACATAATTTCAGAGCATTCTGATGTACGGTTTTAAAATTAAGGCCTTGAAACCAAGGCTATATTGACACTTTTTCAGGCTAGTAAAGGCATATTCTTCTCTTTTTCAGAAGGCATATTCTTCTCTTTTTCAGGCTACTCTAAATAGGAATCCTGACGTTATGCCAGCTTCATTCCAAGTCTGGAGGAGACATCACCTATCCAGTGTTTCTCTCAGGTAATTTCAGAGCATTCTGATGTACGGTTTTAAAATTAAGGCCTTGAAACCAAGGCTATATTGACACTTTTTCAGGCTAGTAAAGGCATATTCTTCTCTTTTTCAGGCTACTCTAAATAGAATCCTGACGTTATGCCAGCTTCATTCCAAGTCTGGAGGAGACATCACCTATCCAGTGTTTCTCTCAGGTAATTTCAGAGCATTCTGATGTACGGTTTTAAAATTAAGGCCTTGAAACCAAGGCTATATTGACACTTTTTCAGGCTAGTAAAGGCATATTCTTCTCTTTTTCAGGCTACTCTAAATAGGAATCCTGACGTTATGCCAGCTTCATTCCAAGTCTGGTTGGGACATCACCTATCCAGTGTTTCTCTCAGGTAATTTCAGAGCATTCTGATGTACGGTTTTAAAATTAAGGCCTTGAAACCAAGGCTATATTGACACTTTTTCAGGCTAGTAAAGGCATATTCTTCTCTTTTTCAGAAGGCATATTCTTCTCTTTTTCAGGCTACTCTAAATAGAAATCCTGACGTTATGCCAGCTTCATTCCAAGTCTGGTGGGGACATCACCTATCCAGTGTTTCTCTCAGGTAATTTCAGAGCATTCTGATGTACGGTTTTAAAATTAAGGCCTTGAAACCAAGGCTATATTGACACTTTTTCAGGCTAGTAAAGGCATATTCTTCTCTTTTTCAGGCTACTCTAAATAGGAATCCTGACGTTATGCCAGCTTCATTCCAAGTCTGGGGACATCACCTATCCAGTGTTTCTCTCAGGTAATTTCAGAGCATTCTGATGTACGGTTTTAAAATTAAGGCCTTGAAACCAAGGCTATATTGACACTTTTTCAGGCTAGTAAAGGCATATTCTTCTCTTTTTCAGGCTACTCTAAATAGGAATCCTGACGTTATGCCAGCTTCATTCCAAGTCTGGTGGGGACATCACCTATCCAGTGTTTCTCTCAGGTAATTTCAGAGCATTCTGATGTACGGTTTTAAAATTAAGGCCTTGAAACCAAGGCTATATTGACACTTTTTCAGGCTAGTAAAGGCATATTCTTCTCTTTTTCAGGCTACTCTAAATAGGAATCCTGACGTTATGCCAGCTTCATTCCAAGTCTGGTGGGGACATCACCTATCCAGTGTTTCTCTCAGGTAATTTCAGAGCATTCTGATGTACGGTTTTAAAATTAAGGCCTTGAAACCAAGGCTATATTGACACTTTTTCAGGCTAGTAAAGGCATATTCTTCTCTTTTTCAGGCTACTCTAAATAGAATCCTGACGTTATGCCAGCTTCATTCCAAGTCTGGTGGGGACATCACCTATCCAGTGTTTCTCTCAGTTAATTTCAGAGCATTCTGATGTACGGTTTTAAAATTAAGGCCTTGAAACCAAGGCTATATTGACACTTTTTCAGGCTAGTAAAGGCATATTCTTCTCTTTTTCAGAAGGCATATTCTTCTCTTTTTCAGGCTACTCTAAATAGGAATCCTGACGTTATGCCAGCTTCATTCCAAGTCTGGTGGGGACATCACCTATCCAGTGTTTCTCTCAGGTAATTTCAGAGCATTCTGATGTACGGTTTTAAATTAAGGCCTTGAAACCAAGGCTATATTGACACTTTTTCAGGCTAGTAAAGGCATATTCTTCTCTTTTTCAGGCTACTCTAAATAGGAATCCTGACGTTATGCCAGCTTCATTCCAAGTCTGGTGGGGACATCACCTATCCAGTGTTTCTCTCAGGTAATTTCAGAGCATTCTGATGTACGGTTTTAAAATTAAGGCCTTGAAACCAAGGCTATATTGACACTTTTTCAGGCTAGTAAAGGCATATTCTTCTCTTTTTCAGGCTACTCTAAATAGGAATCCTGACGTTATGCCAGCTTCATTCCAAGTCTGGGGGACATCACCTATCCAGTGTTTCTCTCAGGTAATTTCAGAGCATTCTGATGTACGGTTTTAAAATTAAGGCCTTGAAACCAAGGCTATATTGACACTTTTTCAGGCTAGTAAAGGCATATTCTTCTCTTTTTCAGGCTACTCTAAATAGGAATCCTGACGTTATGCCAGCTTCATTCCAAGTCTGGAGGAGACATCACCTATCCAGTGTGTCTCTCACATAATTTCAGAGCATTCTGATGTACGGTTTTAAAATTAAGGCCTTGAAACCAAGGCTATATTGACACTTTTTCAGGCTAGTAAAGGCATTCTTCTCTTTTTCAGAAGGCATATTCTTCTCTTTTTCAGGCTACTCTAAATAGGAATCCTGACGTTATGCCAGCTTCATTCCAAGTCTGGTGGGACATCACCTATCCAGTGTTTCTCTCAGGTAATTTCAGAGCATTCTGATGTACGGTTTTAAAATTAAGGCCTTGAAACCAAGGCTATATTGACACTTTTTCAGGCTAGTAAAGGCATATTCTTCTCTTTTTCAGAAGGCATATTCTTCTCTTTTTCAGGCTACTCTAAATAGGAATCCTGACGTTATGCCAGCTTCATTCCAAGTCTGGTGGGGACATCACCTATCCAGTGTTTCTCTCAGGTAATTTCAGAGCATTCTGATGTACGGTTTTAAAATTAAGGCCTTGAAACCAAGGCTATATTGACACTTTTTCAGGCTAGTAAAGGCATATTCTTCTCTTTTTCAGGCTACTCTAAATAGAAATCCTGACGTTATGCCAGCTTCATTCCAAGTCTGGAGGAGACATCACCTATCCAGTGTGTCTCTCAGGTAATTTCAGAGCATTCTGATGTACGTTTTAAAATTAAGGCCTATATTGACACTTTTTCAGGCTAGTAAAGGCATATTCTTCTCTTTTTCAGGCTACTCTAAATAAATCCTGACGTTATGCCAGCTTCATTCCAAGTCTGGAGGAGACATCACCTATCCAGTGTGTCTCTCACATAATTTCAGAGCATTCTGATGTACGGTTTTAAAATTAAGGCTATATTGACACTTTTTCAGGCTAGTAAAGGCATATTCTTCTCTTTTTCAGGCTACTCTAAATAGGAATCCTGACGTTATGCCAGCTTCATTCCAAGTCTGGTGGGACATCACCTATCCAGTGTTTCTCTCAGGTAATTTCAGAGCATTCTGATGTACGGTTTTAAAATTAAGGCCTTGAAACCAAGGCTATATTGACACTTTTTCAGGCTAGTAAAGGCATATTCTTCTCTTTTTCAGGCTACTCTAAATAGAATCCTGACGTTATGCCAGCTTCATTCCAAGTCTGGAGGAGACATCACCTATCCAGTGTGTCTCTCACATAATTTCAGAGCATTCTGATGTACGGTTTTAAAATTAAGGCCTTGAAACCAAGGCTATATTGACACTTTTTCAGGCTAGTAAAGGCATATTCTTCTCTTTTTCAGAAGGCATATTCTTCTCTTTTTCAGGCTACTCTAAATAGGAATCCTGACGTTATGCCAGCTTCATTCCAAGTCTGGTGGGGACATCACCTATCCAGTGTTTCTCTCAGGTAATTTCAGAGCATTCTGATGTACGGTTTTAAAATTAAGGCCTTGAAACCAAGGCTATATTGACACTTTTTCAGGCTAGTAAAGGCATATTCTTCTCTTTTTCAGGCTACTCTAAATAGGAATCCTGACGTTATGCCAGCTTCATTCCAAGTCTGGTGGGGACATCACCTATCCAGTGTTTCTCTCAGGTAATTTCAGAGCATTCTGATGTACGGTTTTAAAATTAAGGCCTTGAAACCAAGGCTATATTGACACTTTTTCAGGCTAGTAAAGGCATATTCTTCTCTTTTTCAGGCTACTCTAAATAGGAATCCTGACGTTATGCCAGCTTCATTCCAAGTCTGGTGGAGACATCACCTATCCAGTGTTTCTCTCAGGTAATTTCAGAGCATTCTGATGTACGGTTTTAAAATTAAGGCCTTGAAACCAAGGCTATATTGACACTTTTTCAGGCTAGTAAAGGCATATTCTTCTCTTTTTCAGGCTACTCTAAATAGAAATCCTGACGTTATTCCAGCTTCATTCCAAGTCTGGAGGAGACATCACCTATCCAGTGTGTCTCTCAGGTAATTTCAGAGCATTCTGATGTACGGTTTTAAAATTAAGGCCTTGAAACCAAGGCTATATTGACACTTTTTCAGGCTAGTAAAGGCATATTCTCTCTTTTTCAGAAGGCATATTCTTCTCTTTTTCAGGCTACTCTAAATAGGAATCCTGACGTTATGCCAGCTTCATTCCAAGTCTGGAGGAGACATCACCTATCCAGTGTTTCTCTCAGGTAATTTCAGAGCATTCTGATGTACGGTTTTAAAATTAAGGCCTTGAAACCAAGGCTATATTGACACTTTTTCAGGCTAGTAAAGGCATATTCTTCTCTTTTTCAGGCTACTCTAAATAGGAATCCTGACGTTATGCCAGCTTCATTCCAAGTCTGGAGGAGACATCACCTATCCAGTGTGTCTCTCAGGTAATTTCAGAGCATTCTGATGTACGGTTTTAAAATTAAGGCCTTGAAACCAAGGCTATATTGACACTTTTTCAGGCTAGTAAAGGCATATTCTTCTCTTTTTCAGGCTACTCTAAATAGAAATCCTGACGTTATTCCAGCTTAATTCCAAGTCTGGAGGAGACATCACCTATCCAGTGTGTCTCTCAGGTAATTTCAGAGCATTCTGATGTACGGTTTTAAAATTAAGGCTATATTGACACTTTTTCAGGCTAGTAAAGGCATATTCTTCTCTTTTTCAGAAGGCATATTCTTCTCTTTTTCAGGCTACTCTAAATAGGAATCCTGACGTTATGCCAGCTTCATTCCAAGTCTGGAGGAGACATCACCTATCCAGTGTTTCTCTCAGGTAATTTCAGAGCATTCTGATGTACGGTTTTAAAATTAAGGCCTTGAAACCAAGGCTATATTGACACTTTTTCAGGCTAGTAAAGGCATATTCTTCTCTTTTTCAGGCTACTCTAAATAGGAATCCTGACGTTATGCCAGCTTCATTCCAAGTCTGGAGGAGACATCACCTATCCAGTGTGTTCTCTCATAATTTCAGAGCATTCTGATGTACGGTTTAAAATTAAGGCTATATTGACACTTTTTCAGGCTAGTAAAGGCATATTCTTCTCTTTTTCAGGCTACTCTAAATAGAAATCCTGACGTTATGCCAGCTTCATTCCAAGTCTGGAGGAGACATCACCTATCCAGTGTTCTCTCAGGTAATTTCAGAGCATTCTGATGTACGGTTTTAAAATTAAGGCTATATTGACACTTTTTCAGGCTAGTAAAGGCATATTCTTCTCTTTTTCAGGCTACTCTAAATAGGAATCCTGACGTTATGCCAGCTTCATTCCAAGTCTGGTGGGGACATCACCTATCCAGTGTTTCTCTCAGGTAATTTCAGAGCATTCTGATGTACGGTTTTAAAATTAAGGCCTTGAAACCAAGGCTATATTGACACTTTTTCAGGCTAGTAAAGGCATATTCTTCTCTTTTTCAGGCTACTCTAAATAGGAATCCTGACGTTATGCCAGCTTCATTCCAAGTCTGGAGGAGACATCACCTATCCAGTGTGTCTCTCACATAATTTCAGAGCATTCTGATGTACGGTTTTAAAATTAAGGCCTTGAAACCAAGGCTATATTGACACTTTTTCAGGCTAGTAAAGGCATATTCTTCTCTTTTCAGAAGGCATATTCTTCTCTTTTTCAGGCTACTCTAAATAGGAATCCTGACGTTATGCCAGCTTCATTCCAAGTCTGGTGGGGACATCACCTATCCAGTGTTTCTCTCAGGTAATTTCAGAGCATTCTGATGTACGGTTTTAAAATTAAGGCCTTGAAACCAAGGCTATATTGACACTTTTTCAGGCTAGTAAAGGCATATTCTTCTCTTTTTCAGGCTACTCTAAATAGGAATCCTGACGTTATGCCAGCTTCATTCCAAGTCTGGTGGGGACATCACCTATCCAGTGTTTCTCTCAGGTAATTTCAGAGCATTCTGATGTACGGTTTTAAAATTAAGGCCTTGAAACCAAGGCTATATTGACACTTTTTCAGGCTAGTAAAGGCATATTCTTCTCTTTTTCAGGCTACTCTAAATAGGAATCCTGACGTTATGCCAGCTTCATTCCAAGTCTGGTGGGGACATCACCTATCCAGTGTTTCTCTCAGGTAATTTCAGAGCATTCTGATGTACGGTTTTAAAATTAAGGCCTTGAAACCAAGGCTATATTGACACTTTTTCAGGCTAGTAAAGGCATATTCTTCTCTTTTTCAGGCTACTCTAAATAGAAATCCTGACGTTATTCCAGCTTCATTCCAAGTCTGGAGGAGACATCACCTATCCAGTGTGTCTCTCAGGTAATTTCAGAGCATTCTGATGTACGGTTTTAAAATTAAGGCCTTGAAACCAAGGCTATATTGACACTTTTTCAGGCTAGTAAGGCATATTCTTCTCTTTTTCAGAGGCATATTCTTCTCTTTTTCAGGCTACTCTAAATAGGAATCCTGACGTTATGCCAGCTTCATTCCAAGTCTGGAGGAGACATCACCTATCCAGTGTTTCTCTCAGGTAATTTCAGAGCATTCTGATGTACGGTTTTAAAATAAGGCCTTGAAACCAAGGCTATATTGACACTTTTTCAGGCTAGTAAAGGCATATTCTTCTCTTTTTCAGGCTACTCTAAATAGGAATCCTGACGTTATGCCAGCTTCATTCCAAGTCTGGAGGAGACATCACCTATCCAGTGTGTCTCTCACATAATTTCAGAGCATTCTGATGTACGGTTTTAAAATTAAGGCCTTGAAACCAAGGCTATATTGACACTTTTTCAGGCTAGTAAAGGCATATTCTTCTCTTTTTCAGGCTACTCTAAATAGAAATCCTGACGTTATTCCAGCTTAATTCCAAGTCTGGAGGAGACATCACCTATCCAGTGTGTCTCTCAGGTAATTTCAGAGCATTCTGATGTACGGTTTTAAAATTAAGGCTATATTGACACTTTTTCAGGCTAGTAAAGGCATATTCTTCTCTTTTTCAGAAGGCATATTCTTCTCTTTTTCAGGCTACTCTAAATAGGAATCCTGACGTTATGCCAGCTTCATTCCAAGTCTGGAGGAGACATCACCTATCCAGTGTTTCTCTCAGGTAATTTCAGAGCATTCTGATGTACGGTTTTAAAATTAAGGCCTTGAAACCAAGGCTATATTGACACTTTTTCAGGCTAGTAAAGGCATATTCTTCTCTTTTTCAGGCTACTCTAAATAGAATCCTGACGTTATGCCAGCTTCATTCCAAGTCTGGAGGAGACATCACCTATCCAGTGTGTCTCTCATAATTTCAGAGCATTCTGATGTACGGTTTTAAAATTAAGGCCTTGAAACCAAGGCTATATTGACACTTTTTCAGGCTAGTAAAGGCATATTCTTCTCTTTTTCAGAAGGCATATTCTTCTCTTTTTCAGGCTACTCTAAATAGGAATCCTGACGTTATTCCAGCTTAATTCCAAGTCTGGAGGAGACATCACCTATCCAGTGTGTCTCTCAGGTAATTTCAGAGCATTCTGATGTACGGTTTTAAAATTAAGGCCTTGAAACCAAGGCTATATTGACACTTTTTCAGGCTAGTAAAGGCATATTCTTCTCTTTTTCAGGCTACTCTAAATAGGAATCCTGACGTTATGCCAGCTTCATTCCAAGTCTGGAGGAGACATCACCTATCCAGTGTGTCTCTCACATAATTTCAGAGCATTCTGATGTACGGTTTTAAAATTAAGGCCTTGAAACCAAGGCTATATTGACACTTTTTCAGGCTAGTAAAGGCATATTCTTCTCTTTTTCAGAAGGCATATTCTTCTCTTTTTCAGGCTACTCTAAATAGGAATCCTGACGTTATGCCAGCTTCATTCCAAGTCTGGTGGGGACATCACCTATCCAGTGTTTCTCTCAGGTAATTTCAGAGCATTCTGATGTACGGTTTTAAAATTAAGGCCTTGAAACCAAGGCTATATTGACACTTTTTCAGGCTAGTAAAGGCATATTCTTCTCTTTTTCAGGCTACTCTAAATAGGAATCCTGACGTTATGCCAGCTTCATTCCAAGTCTGGAGGAGACATCACCTATCCAGTGTTTCTCTCAGGTAATTTCAGAGCATTCTGATGTACGGTTTTAAAATTAAGGCCTTGAAACCAAGGCTATATTGACACTTTTTCAGGCTAGTAAAGGCATATTCTTCTCTTTTTCAGGCTACTCTAAATAGGAATCCTGACGTTATGCCAGCTTCATTCCAAGTCTGGAGGAGACATCACCTATCCAGTGTGTCTCTCACATAATTTCAGAGCATTCTGATGTACGGTTTTAAATTAAGGCCTTGAAACCAAGGCTATATTGACACTTTTTCAGGCTAGTAAAGGCATATTCTTCTCTTTTTCAGAAGGCATATTCTTCTCTTTTTCAGGCTACTCTAAATAGGAATCCTGACGTTATGCCAGCTTCATTCCAAGTCTGGTGGGGACATCACCTATCCAGTGTTTCTCTCAGTTAATTTCAGAGCATTCTGATGTACGGTTTTAAAATTAAGGCCTTGAAACCAAGGCTATATTGACACTTTTTCAGGCTAGTAAAGGCATATTCTTCTCTTTCTCAGGCTACTCTAAATAGAAATCCTGACGTTATGACAGCTTCATTCCAAGTCTGGAGGAGACATCACCTATCCAGTGTGTCTCTCACATAATTTCAGAGCATTCTGATGTACGGTTTTAAAATTAAGGCTATATTGACACTTTTTCAGGCTAGTAAAGGCATATTCTTCTCTTTCTCAGGCTACTCTAAATAGAAATCCTGACGTTATGCCAGCTTCATTCCAAGTCTGGAGGAGACATCACCTATCCAGTGTGTCTCTCACATAATTTCAGAGCATTCTGATGTACGGTTTTAAAATTAAGGCTATATTGACACTTTTTCAGGCTAGTAAAGGCATATTCTTCTCTTTTTCAGGCTACTCTAAATAGAAATCCTGACGTTATCCAGCTTCATTCCAAGTCTGGAGGAGACATCACCTATCCAGTGTGTCTCTCAGGTAATTTCAGAGCATTCTGATGTACGGTTTTAAAATTAAGGCCTTGAAACCAAGGCTATATTGACACTTTTTCAGGCTAGTAAAGGCATATCTTCTCTTTTTCAGGCTACTCTAAATAGAAATCCTGACGTTATGCCAGCTTCATTCCAAGTCTGGAGGAGACATCACCTATCCAGTGTGTCTCTCAGGTAATTTCAGAGCATTCTGATGTACGTTTTAAAATTAAGGCCTTGAAACCAAGGCTATATTGACACTTTTTCAGGCTAGTAAAGGCATATTCTTCTCTTTTTCAGGCTACTCTAAATAGAATCCTGACGTTATGCCAGCTTCATTCCAAGTCTGTGGGGACATCACCTATCCAGTGTTTCTCTCAGTAATTTCAGAGCATTCTGATGTACGGTTTTAAAATAAGGCCTTGAAACCAAGGCTATATTGACACTTTTTCAGGCTAGTAAAGGCATATTCTTCTCTTTTTCAGGCTACTCTAAATAGAAATCCTGACGTTATTCCAGCTTAATTCCAAGTCTGGAGGAGACATCACCTATCCAGTGTGTCTCTCAGGTAATTTCAGAGCATTCTGATGTACGGTTTTAAAATTAAGGCCTTGAAACCAAGGCTATATTGACACTTTTTCAGGCTAGTAAAGGCATATTCTTCTCTTTTCAGAAGGCATATTCTTCTCTTTTTCAGGCTACTCTAAATAGGAATCCTGACGTTATGCCAGCTTCATTCCAAGTCTGGGGGACATCACCTATCCAGTGTTTCTCTCAGGTAATTTCAGAGCATTCTGATGTACGGTTTTAAATTAAGGCCTTGAAACCAAGGCTATATTGACACTTTTTCAGGCTAGTAAAGGCATATTCTTCTCTTTTTCAGAAGGCATATTCTTCTCTTTTTCAGGCTACTCTAAATAGGAATCCTGACGTTATGCCAGCTTCATTCCAAGTCTGGAGGAGACATCACCTATCCAGTGTTTCTCTCAGGTAATTTCAGAGCATTCTGATGTACGGTTTTAAAATTAAGGCCTTGAAACCAAGGCTATATTGACACTTTTTCAGGCTAGTAAAGGCATATTCTTCTCTTTTTCAGGCTACTCTAAATAGAAATCCTGACGTTATGCCAGCTTCATTCCAAGTCTGGAGGAGACATCACCTATCCAGTGTGTCTCTCAGGTAATTTCAGAGCATTCTGATGTACGGTTTTAAAATTAAGGCCTTGAAACCAAGGCTATATTGACACTTTTTCAGGCTAGTAAAGGCATATTCTTCTCTTTTTCAGGCTACTCTAAATAGGAATCCTGACGTTATGCCAGCTTCATTCCAAGTCTGGTGGGGACATCACCTATCCAGTGTTTCTCTCAGTTAATTTCAGAGCATTCTGATGTACGGTTTTAAAATTAAGGCCTTGAAACCAAGGCTATATTGACACTTTTTCAGGCTAGTAAAGGCATATTCTTCTCTTTTTCAGAAGGCATATCTTCTCTTTTTCAGGCTACTCTAAATAGAATCCTGACGTTATGCCAGCTTCATTCCAAGTCTGGAGGGACATCACCTATCCAGTGTGTCTCTCAGGTAATTTCAGAGCATTCTGATGTACGGTTTTAAAATTAAGGCTATATTGACACTTTTTCAGGCTAGTAAAGGCATATTCTTCTCTTTTTCAGGCTACTCTAAATAGAAATCCTGACGTTATTCCAGCTTCATTCCAAGTCTGGAGGAGACATCACCTATCCAGTGTGTCTCTCAGGTAATTTCAGAGCATTCTGATGTACGGTTTTAAAATTAAGGCCTTGAAACCAAGGCTATATTGACACTTTTTCAGGCTAGTAAAGGCATATTCTTCTCTTTTTCAGGCTACTCTAAATAGAAATCCTGACGTTATGCCAGCTTCATTCCAAGTCTGGAGGGGACATCACCTATCCAGTGTGTCTCTCAGGTAATTTCAGAGCATTCTGATGTACGGTTTTAAAATTAAGGCCTTGAAACCAAGGCTATATTGACACTTTTTCAGGCTAGTAAAGGCATATTCTTCTCTTTTTCAGGCTACTCTAAATAGGAATCCTGACGTTATGCCAGCTTCATTCCAAGTCTGTGGAGACATCACCTATCCAGTGTGTCTCTCAGGTAATTTCAGAGCATTCTGATGTACGGTTTTAAAATTAAGGCCTTGAAACCAAGGCTATATTGACACTTTTTCAGGCTAGTAAAGGCATATTCTTCTCTTTTTCAGGCTACTCTAAATAGAAATCCTGACGTTATGCCAGCTTCATTCCAAGTCTGGAGGAGACATCACCTATCCAGTGTGTCTCTCAGGTAATTTCAGAGCATTCTGATGTACGGTTTTAAAATTAAGGCCTTGAAACCAAGGCTATATTGACACTTTTTCAGGCTAGTAAAGGCATATTCTTCTCTTTTTCAGAAGGCATATTCTTCTCTTTTTCAGGCTACTCTAAATAGGAATCCTGACGTTATGCCAGCTTCATTCCAAGTCTGGTGGGGACATCACCTATCCAGTGTTTCTCTCAGGTAATTTCAGAGCATTCTGATGTACGGTTTTAAAATTAAGGCCTTGAAACCAAGGCTATATTGACACTTTTTCAGGCTAGTAGGCATATTCTTCTCTTTTTCAGAAGGCATATTCTTCTCTTTTTCAGGCTACTCTAAATAGGAATCCTGACGTTATGCCAGCTTCATTCCAAGTCTGGAGGAGACATCACCTATCCAGTGTTTCTCTCAGGTAATTTCAGAGCATTCTGATGTACGGTTTTAAAATTAAGGCCTTGAAACCAAGGCTATATTGACACTTTTTCAGGCTAGTAAAGGCATATTCTTCTCTTCTTTTTCAGGCTACTCTAAATAGAATCCTGACGTTATGCCAGCTTCATTCCAAGTCTGGAGGAGACATCACCTATCCAGTGTGTCTCTCAGGTAATTTCAGAGCATTCTGATGTACGGTTTTAAAATTAAGGCCTTGAAACCAAGGCTATATTGACACTTTTTCAGGCTAGTAAAGGCATATTCTTCTCTTTTTCAGGCTACTCTAAATAGGAATCCTGACGTTATGCCAGCTTCATTCCAAGTCTGGAGGAGACATCACCTATCCAGTGTTTCTCTCAGGTAATTTCAGAGCATTCTGATGTACGGTTTTAAAATTAAGGCCTTGAAACCAAGGCTATATTGACACTTTTTCAGGCTAGTAAAGGCATATCTTCTCTTTTCAGAAGGCATATTCTTCTCTTTTTCAGGCTACTCTAAATAGAATCCTGACGTTATGCCAGCTTCATTCCAAGTCTGGTGGGGACATCACCTATCCAGTGTTTCCTCAGTTAATTTCAGAGCATTCTGATGTACGGTTTTAAAATTAAGGCCTTGAAACCAAGGCTATATTGACACTTTTTCAGGCTAGTAAAGGCATATTCTTCTCTTTTTCAGGCTACTCTAAATAGGAATCCTGACGTTATGCCAGCTTCATTCCAAGTCTGGTGGGACATCACCTATCCAGTGTTCTCTCAGGTAATTTCAGAGCATTCTGATGTACGGTTTTAAAATTAAGGCCTTGAAACCAAGGCTATATTGACACTTTTTCAGGCTAGTAAAGGCATATTCTTCTCTTTTTCAGGCTACTCTAAATAGAATCCTGACGTTATGCCAGCTTCATTCCAAGTCTGGTGGGGACATCACCTATCCAGTGTTCTCTCAGGTAATTTCAGAGCATTCTGATGTACGGTTTTAAAATTAAGGCCTTGAAACCAAGGCTATATTGACACTTTTCAGGCTAGTAAAGGCATATTCTTCTCTTTTTCAGGCTACTCTAAATAGGAATCCTGACGTTATTGCCAGCTTCATTCCAAGTCTGGGGGGACATCACCTATCCAGTGTTTCTCTCAGGTAATTTCAGAGCATTCTGATGTACGGTTTTAAAATTAAGGCCTTGAAACCAAGGCTATATTGACACTTTTTCAGGCTAGTAAAGGCATATTCTTCTCTTTTTCAGGCTACTCTAAATAGAAATCCTGACGTTATTCCAGCTTCATTCCAAGTCTGGAGGAGACATCACCTATCCAGTGTGTCTCTCAGGTAATTTCAGAGCATTCTGATGTACGGTTTTAAAATTAAGGCCTTGAAACCAAGGCTATATTGACACTTTTTCAGGCTAGTAAAGGCATATTCTTCTCTTTTTCAGAAGGCATATCTTCTCTTTTTCAGGCTACTCTAAATAGGAATCCTGACGTTATGCCAGCTTCATTCCAAGTCTGGAGGAGACATCACCTATACAGTGTTTCTCTCAGGTAATTTCAGAGCATTCTGATGTACGGTTTTAAAATTAAGGCCTTGAAACCAAGGCTATATTGACACTTTTTCAGGCTAGTAAAGGCATATTCTTCTCTTTTTCAGGCTACTCTAAATAGGAATCCTGACGTTATGCCAGCTTCATTCCAAGTCTGAAGGAGACATCACCTATCCAGTGTTTCTCTCAGGTAATTTCAGAGCATTCTGATGTACGGTTTTAAAATTAAGGCCTTGAAACCAAGGCTATATTGACACTTTTTCAGGCTAGTAAAGGCATATTCTTCTCTTTTTCAGGCTACTCTAAATAGGAATCCTGACGTTATGCAGCTTCATTCCAAGTCTGGAGGAGACATCACCTATCCAGTGTGTCTCTCAGGTAATTTCAGAGCATTCTGATGTACGGTTTTAAAATTAAGGCCTTGAAACCAAGGCTATATTGACACTTTTTCAGGCTAGTAAAGGCATATTCTTCTCTTTTTCAGGCTACTCTAAATAGAATCCTGACGTTATGCCAGCTTCATTCCAAGTCTGGAGGAGACATCACCTATCCAGTGTTTCTCTCAGGTAATTTCAGAGCATTCTGATGTACGGTTTTAAAATTAAGGCCTTGAAACCAAGGCTATATTGACACTTTTTCAGGCTAGTAAAGGCATATTCTTCTCTTTTTCAGAAGGCATATTCTTCTCTTTTTCAGGCTACTCTAAATAGGAATCCTGACGTTATGCCAGCTTCATTCCAAGTCTGGGGGGACATCACCTATCCAGTGTTTCTCTCAGGTAATTTCAGAGCATTCTGATGTACGGTTTTAAAATTAAGGCCTTGAAACCAAGGCTATATTGACACTTTTTCAGGCTAGTAAAGGCATATTCTTCTCTTTTTCAGGCTACTCTAAATAGGAATCCTGACGTTATGCCAGCTTCATTCCAAGTCTGGTGGAGACATCACCTATCCAGTGTTCTCTCAGGTAATTTCAGAGCATTCTGATGTACGGTTTTAAAATTAAGGCCTTGAAACCAAGGCTATATTGACACTTTTTCAGGCTAGTAAAGGCATATTCTTCTCTTTTTCAGGCTACTCTAAATAGGAATCCTGACGTTATGCCAGCTTCATTCCAAGTCTGGAGGGACATCACCTATCCAGTGTTTCTCTCAGGTAATTTCAGAGCATTCTGATGTACGGTTTTAAAATTAAGGCCTTGAAACCAAGGCTATATTGACACTTTTTCAGGCTAGTAAAGGCATATTCTTCTCTTTTTCAGGCTACTCTAAATAGGAATCCTGACGTTATGCCAGCTTCATTCCAAGTCTGGAGGAGACATCACCTATCCAGTGTTTCTCTCAGGTAATTTCAGAGCATTCTGATGTACGGTTTTAAAATTAAGGCCTTGAAACCAAGGCTATATTGACACTTTTCAGGCTAGTAAAGGCATATTCTTCTCTTTTTCAGGCTACTCTAAATAGGAATCCTGACGTTATGCCAGCTTCATTCCAAGTCTGGAGGGACATCACCTATCCAGTGTTTCTCTCAGGTAATTTCAGAGCATTCTGATGTACGGTTTAAAATTAAGGCCTTGAAACCAAGGCTATATTGACACTTTTTCAGGCTAGTAAAGGCATATTCTTCTCTTTTCAGAAGGCATATTCTTCTCTTTTTCAGGCTACTCTAAATAGAATCCTGACGTTATGCCAGCTTCATTCCAAGTCTGGTGGGGACATCACCTATCCAGTGTTTCTCTCAGGTAATTTCAGAGCATTCTGATGTACGGTTTTAAAATTAAGGCCTTGAAACCAAGGCTATATTGACACTTTTTCAGGCTAGTAAAGGCATATTCTTCTCTTTTTCAGAAGGCATATTCTTCTCTTTTTCAGGCTACTCTAAATAGGAATCCTGACGTTATGCCAGCTTCATTCCAAGTCTGGTGGGACATCACCTATCCAGTGTGTTCTCTCAGTAATTTCAGAGCATTCTGATGTACGGTTTTAAAATTAAGGCCTTGAAACCAAGGCTATATTGACACTTTTTCAGGCTAGTAAAGGCATATTCTTCTCTTTTCAGGCTACTCTAAATAGAATCCTGACGTTATGCCAGCTTCATTCCAAGTCTGGTGGGGACATCACCTATCCAGTGTTCTCTCAGGTAATTTCAGAGCATTCTGATGTACGGTTTTAAAATTAAGGCCTTGAAACCAAGGCTATATTGACACTTTTTCAGGCTAGTAAAGGCATATTCTTCTCTTTTCAGGCTACTCTAAATAGAATCCTGACGTTATGCCAGCTTCATTCCAAGTCTGGAGGAGACATCACCTATCCAGTGTCTCTCAGGTAATTTCAGAGCATTCTGATGTACGGTTTTAAAATTAAGGCCTTGAAACCAAGGCTATATTGACACTTTTTCAGGCTAGTAAAGGCATATTCTTCTCTTTTTCAGAAGGCATATTCTTCTCTTTTTCAGGCTACTCTAAATAGAAACCTGACGTTATGCCAGCTTCATTCCAAGTCTGGTGGGGACATCACCTATCCAGTGTTCTCTCAGGTAATTTCAGAGCATTCTGATGTACGGTTTTAAAATTAAGGCCTTGAAACCAAGGCTATATTGACACTTTTTCAGGCTAGTAAAGGCATATTCTTCTCTTTTTCAGAAGGCATATTCTTCTCTTTTTCAGGCTACTCTAAATAGGAATCCTGACGTTATGCCAGCTTCATTCCAAGTCTGGTGGGGACATCACCTATCCAGTGTTTCTCTCAGGTAATTTCAGAGCATTCTGATGTACGGTTTTAAAATTAAGGCCTTGAAACCAAGGCTATATTGACACTTTTTCAGGCTAGTAAAGGCATATTCTTCTCTTTTTCAGGCTACTCTAAATAGGAATCCTGACGTTATGCCAGCTTCATTCCAAGTCTGGTGGGGACATCACCTATCCAGTGTTTCTCTCACATAATTTCAGAGCATTCTGATGTACGGTTTTAAAATTAAGGCCTTGAAACCAAGGCTATATTGACACTTTTTCAGGCTAGTAAAGGCATATTCTTCTCTTTTTCAGGCTACTCTAAATAGGAATCCTGACGTTATGCCAGCTTCATTCCAAGTCTGGTGGAGACATCACCTATCCAGTGTGTCTCTCTCAGTAATTTCAGAGCATTCTGATGTACGGTTTTAAAATTAAGGCCTTGAAACCAAGGCTATATTGACACTTTTTCAGGCTAGTAAAGGCATATTCTTCTCTTTTTCAGAAGCATATTCTTCTCTTTTTCAGGCTACTCAAATAGAAATCCTGACGTTATGCCAGCTTCATTCCAAGTCTGGAGGAGACATCACCTATCAGTGTGTCTCTCAGGTAATTTCAGAGCATTCTGATGTACGGTTTTAAAATTAGGCCTTGAAACCAAGGCTATATTGACACTTTTTTCAGGCTAGTAAAGGCATATTCTTCTCTTTTTCAGGCTACTCTAAATAAATCCTGACGTATGCCAGCTTCATTCCAAGTCTGTAGGAGACATCACCTATCCAGTGTTCTCTCACATAATTTCAGAGCATTCTGATGTACGGTTTTAAATTAAGGCCTTGAAACCAAGGCTATATTGACACTTTTTCAGGCTAGTAAAGGCATATTCTTCTCTTTTTCAGAGGCATATTCTTCTCTTTTTCAGGCTACTCTAAATAGGATCCTGACGTTATGCCAGCTTCATTCCAAGTCTGGTGGGGACATCACCTATCCATGTTTCTCTCAGGTAATTTCAGAGCATTCTGATGTACGGTTTTAAAATTAAGGCCTTGAAACCAAGGCTATATTGACACTTTTTCAGTCTGTAGGCAATCTTCTCTTGTTCAGAAGGCATATTCTTCTTTTTTCAGGCTACTCTAAATAGGAATCCTGACGTTTCCACTTCATTCCAAGTCTGGTGGGACATCACCTATCCATGTTTTTCTCAGGTATTTCAGAGCATTCTGATGTACGGTTTTAAATTAAGGCCTTGAAACCAAGGCTATATTGACACTTTTTCAGGCTAGTAAAGCATATTCTTCTCTTTTTTCAGGCTACTCTAAATAGGAATCCTGACGTTATGCCAGCTTCATTCCAAGTCTGGTGTGGACATCACCTATCCATGTGGTTCTCTCAGGTATTTTCAGAGCATTCTGATGTACGGTTTTAAATTAAGGCCTTGAAACCAAGGCTATATTGACACTTTTTCAGGCTAGTAAGGGCATATTCTTCTCTTTTCAGGCTACTCTAATAGAATCCTGACGTTATTCCAGCTTCATTCCAAGTCTGGTGGGACATCACCTATCCAGTGTTTCTCTCAGGTAATTTCAGAGCATTCTGATGTACGGTTTTAAAATTAAGGCCTTGAAACCAAGGCTATATTGACACTTTTTCAGGCTAGTAAGGCATATTCTTCTCTTTTTCAGCTACTCAAATAGAAATCCTGACGTTATCCAGCTTCATTCCAAGTCTGGTGGGACATCACCTATCCAGTGTTTCTCTCAGGTAATTTCAGAGCATTCTGATGTACGGTTTTAAAATTAAGGCCTTGAAACCAAGGCTATATTGACACTTTTTCAGGCTAGTAAAGGCATATTCTTCTCTTTTCAGAAGGCATATTCTTCTCTTTTTTCAGGCTACTCTAATAGGAATCCTGAGTTTATGCCAGCTTCATTCCAGTCTGGTGGGACATCACCTATCCAGTGTTTCTCCAGTAATTTCAGAGCATCTGATGTACGGTTTTAATTAAGGCCTTGAAACCAAGGCTATATTGACACTTTTTCAGGCTAGTAAAGGCATATTCTTCTCTTTTTCAGGCTACTCTAAAGAATCCTGACGTTATGCCAGCTTCATTCCAGTCTGGAGGAGACATCACCTATCCAGTGTGTCTCTCAGTAATTTCAGAGCATTCTGATGTACGGTTTTAAATTAAGGCCTTGAAACCAAGGCTATATTGACACTTTTTCAGGCTAGTAAAGGCATATTCTTCTTTTTCAGAAGCATATTCTTCTCTTTTTCAGGCTACTCTAAATGAATCCTGGACGTTATGCCAGCTTCATTCCAAGTCTTGTGGAGACATCACCTATCCAGTGTTTCTCTCATCATAATTCAGAGCATTCTGATGTACGTTTTTAAAATTAAGGCCTTGAAACCAAGGCTATATTGACACTTTTTCAGGCTAGTAAAGGCATATTCTTCTCTTTTTCAGGCTACTCTAATAGGAAATCCTGACGTTATGCCAGCTTCATTCCAAGTCTGAGGAGACACACCTATCCAGTGTTCTCTCAGTAATTCAGAGCATTCTGATGTACGGTTTTAAAATTAAGGCCTTGAACCAAGGCTATATTGACACTTTTTCAGGCTAGTAAAGGCATATTCTTCTCTTTTTCAGGCTACTCTAAATAGAAATCCTGACGTTATTCCAGCTTCATTCCAAGTCTGGAGGAGACATCACCTATCCAGTGTGTCTCTCACATAATTTCAGAGCATTCTGATGTACGGTTTTAAATTAAGGCCTTGAAACCAAGGCTATATTGACACTTTTTCAGGCTAGTAAGGCATATTCTTCTTTTTTTCAGAAGGCATATTCTTCTCTTTTTCAGGCTACTCTAAATAGAAATCCTGACGTTATGCCAGCTTCATTCCAAGTCTGGTGGGACATCACCTATCCAGTGTTTCTCTCAGGTATTTCAGAGCATTCTGATGTACGGTTTTAAAATTAAGGCCTTGAAACCAAGGCTATATTGACACTTTTTCAGGCTAGTAAGGCATATTCTTCTCTTTTTCAGGCTACTCTAAATAGGAATCCTGACGTTATGCCAGCTTCATTCCAAGTCTGTAGAGACATCACCTATCCATGTGTCTCTCACATAATTTCAGAGCATTCTGATGTACGGTTTTAAAATTAAGCCTTAAACCAAGGCTATATTGACACTTTTCAGGCTAGTAAGGCATATTCTCTCTTTTTTCAGAAGGCATATTCTTCTCTTTTTCAGGCTACTCTAAATGGAACCTGACGTTATGCCAGCTTCATTCCAAGTCTGGTGGGGACATCACCTATCCAGTGTTTCTCTCAGTTATTTCAGAGCATTCTGATGTACGGTTTTAAAATTAAGGCCTTGAAACCAAGGCTATATTGACACTTTTTCAGGCTAGTAAGGCATATTCTTCTCTTTTTTCAGAAGCAATTCTTCTACTACTAATAGGATCCTGACGTTATTCCAGCTTCATTCCAAGTCTGGTGGGGACATCACCTATCCAGTTTTTCTCTCAGTAATTTCAGAGCATTCTGATGTACGGTTTTAAAATTAAGGCCTTGAAACCAAGGCTATATTGACACTTTTTCAGGCTAGTAAAGGCATATTCTTCTCTTTTTCAGAAGGCATATTCTTCTCTTTTTCAGGCTACTCTAAATAGGAATCCTGACGTTATGCCAGCTTCATTCCAAGTCTGAGGAGACATCACCTATCCAGTGTTTTTCTCAGGTAATTTCAGAGCATTCTGATGTACGGTTTTAAAATTAGGCCTTGAAACCAAGGCTATATTGACACTTTTTCAGGCTAGTAAGGCATATTCTTCTCTTTTTCAGGCTACTCTAAATAGGAATCCTGACGTTATCCAGCTTTATTCCAAGTCGTGAGGAGACATCACCTATCCAGTGTGTCTCTCCATAATTTCAGAGCATTCTGATGTACGGTTTTAAAATTAAGGCCTTGAAACCAAGGCTATATTGACACACTTTTTCAGGCTAGTAAAGGCATATTCTTCTTTTTTTCAGAAGGCATATTCTTCTCTTTTCAGGCTACTCTAAATAGAAATCCTGACGTTATTCCAGCTTCATTCCAATCTGGAGGAGACATCACCTATCCAGTGTGTCTCTCAGTAATTTCAGAGCATTCTGATGTACGGTTTTAAAATTAAGGCCTGAAACCAAGGCTATATTGACACTTTTTCAGGCTAGTAAAGGCATATTCTTCTCTTTTTCAGGCTACTCTAATAGGAATCCTGACGTTATGCCAGCTTCATTCCAAGTCTGTAGGAGACATCACCTATCCAGTGTGTCTCCTCACATAATTCAGAGCATTCTGATGTACGGTTTTAAAATTAAGGCCTTGAAACCAAGGCTATATTGACACTTTTTCAGGCTAGTAAAGGCATATTCTTCTCTTTTTCAGAAGGCTATTCTTCTCTTTTTCAGGCTACTCTAAATAGAATCCTGACGTTATGCCAGCTTCATTCCAAGTCTGGTGGGGACATCACCTATCCAGTGTTTCTCTCAGTTAATTTCAGAGCATTCTGATGTACGGTTTTAAAATTAAGGCCTTGAAACCAAGGCTATATTGACACTTTTTCAGGCTAGTAAGGCATATTCTTCTCTTTTTCAGAAGGCATATTCTTCTCTTTTTCAGGCTACTCTAAATAGGAATCCTGACGTTATGCCAGCTTCATTCCAAGTCTGGTGGGACATCACCTATCCAGTTTTTCTCTCAGGTAATTTCAGAGCATTCTGATGTACGGTTTTAAAATTAAGGCCTTGAACCAAGGCTATATTGACACTTTTTCAGGCTAGTAAGGCATATTCTTCTCTTTTTCAGAAGCATATTCTTCTCTTTTTCAGGCTACTCTAAATAGAATCCTGACGTTATGCCAGCTTCATTCCAAGTCTGGAGGAGACATCACCTATCCATTGTTTTCTCAGTAATTTCAGAGCATTCTGATGTACGGTTTTAAAATTAAGGCCTTGAAACCAAGGCTATATTGACACTTTTTCAGGCTAGTAAAGGCATATTCTTCTCTTTTTCAGGCTACTCTAAATAGGAATCCTGACGTTATGCCAGCTTCATTCCAAGTCTGTAGGAGGACATCACCTATCCAGTGTGTCCTCACATAATTTCAGAGCATTCTGATGTACGGTTTTAAAATTAGGCCTTGAAACCAAGGCTATATTGACACTTTTTCAGGCTAGTAAAGGCATATTCTTCTCTTTTTCAGAAGGCATATCTTCTCTTTTTCAGGCTACTCTAAATAGGAATCCTGACGTTATGCCAGCTTCATTCCAAGTCTGGTGGAGACATCACCTATCCAGTGTGTCTCTCACATAATTCAGAGCATCTGATGTACGGTTTTTAAAATTAACTATATTGACACTTTTTCAGGCTAGTAAAGGCATATTCTTTCTCTTTTCAGAAGGCATATTCTTCTCTTTTTCAGGCTACTCTAAATAGAAATCCTGACGTTATCCAGCTTCATTCCAAGTCTGGAGGAGACATCACCTATCCAGTGTGTCTCTCACCTAATTTCAGAGCATTCTGATGTACGGTTTTAAAATTAAGGCTATATTGACACTTTTTCAGGCTAGTAAAGGCATATTCTTCTCTTTTTCAGGCTACTCTAAATAGAAATCCTGACTTATTCCTTCCAGCTTAATTCCAAGTCTGGAGGAGACATCACCTATCCATGTGTTCTCTCCCAATTTTCAGAGCATTCTGATGTACGGTTTTAAAATAAGGCCTGAACCAGGCTATATTGACACTTTTCAGGCTAGTAAGGCATATTCTTTCTCTTTTCAGAAGGCTATTCTTCTCTTTTTCAGGCTACTCTAAATAGAATCCTGACGTTATGCCAGCTTCATTCCAAGTCTGGTGGGGACATCACCTATCCATGTTTCTCTCATTATTTCAGAGCATTCTGATGTACGGTTTAAATTAGGCCTTGAAACCAAGGCTATATGACCTTTTTCAGGCTAGTAAAGGCATATTCTTCTCTTTTTCAGGCTACTCTAAATAGAAATCCTGACGTTATTCCAGCTTCATTCCAAGTCTGGAGAGACATCACCTATCCATGTGTCTCTCACATAATTTCAGAGCATTCTGATGTACGGTTTTAAAATTAAGGCCTTGAAACCAAGGCTATATTGACACTTTTTCAGGCTAGTAAGGCATATTCTTCTCTTTTTCAGAAGGCATATTCTTCTCTTTTTCAGCTACTCTAAATAGGAATCCTGACGTTATGCCAGCTTCATTCCAAGTCTGGTGGGACATCACCTATCCAGTGTTGTCTCTCACATAATTTCAAGCATTCTGATGTACGGTTTTAAAATTAAGGCCTTGAAACCAAGGCTATATTGACACTTTTTCAGGCTAGTAAAGGCATTCTTCTCTTTTTCAGTTCTTTTTCAGGCTACTCTAAATAGAAATCCTGACGTTATGCCAGCTTCATTCCAAGTCTGGTGGAGACATCACCTATCCAGTGTTGTCTCTCATAATTTCAGAGCATTCTGATGTACGGTTTTAAAATTAAGAAGGCTATATTGACACTTTTTCAGGCTAGTAAGGCATATTCTTCTCTTTTTCAGCTACTCTAATAGAAATCCTGACGTTATGCCAGCTTAATTCCAAGTCTGGTGAGACATCACCTATCCGTTGTTTCTCTCAGGTAATTTCAGAGCATTCTGATGTACGGTTTTAAAATTAAGGCCTTGAAACCAAGGCTATATTGACACTTTTTCAGGCTAGTAAGGCATATTCTTCTCTTTTTCAGAGGCATTCTTCTCTTTTTTTCAGGCTACTCTAATAGGAATCCTGACGTTATGCCAGCTCATTCCAAGTCTGGTGGGGACATCACCTATCCAGTGTTTTCTCTCAGTTAATTTCAGAGCATTCTGATGTACGGTTTTAAAATTAAGGCCTTGAAACCAAGGCTATATTGACACTTTTTCAGGCTAGTAAAGGCATATTCTTCTCTTTTTCGGCTACTCTAAATAGAAATCCTGACGTTATGCCAGCTTATTCCAAGTCTGTAGAGACATCACCTATCCAGTTTTCTCTCACATAATTTTCAGAGCATTCTGATGTACGGTTTTAAAATTAAGGCCTTGAACAAGGCTATATTGACACTTTTTCAGGCTATAAAGGCATATTCTTCTCTTTTTCAGGCTACTCTAATAAATCCTGACGTTATTCCAGCTTAATTCCAAGTCTGGAGGAGACATCACCTATCCAGTGTGTCTCTCATAATTTCAGAGCATTCTGATGTACGGTTTTAAAATTAAGGCCTTGAAACCAAGGCTATATTGACACTTTTTCAGGCTAGTAAAGGCATATTCTTCTCTTTTCAGAGGCATATTCTTCTCTTTTTCAGGCTACTCTAAATAGAATCCTGACGTTTATGCCAGCTTCATTCCAGTCTGGTGGGACATCACCTATCCAGTGTGTCTCTCACATAATTTTCAGAGCATTCTGATGTACGGTTTTAAAATTAAGCCTTGAAACCAAGGCTATATTGACACTTTTCAGGCTAGTAAAGGCTATTCTTCTCTTTTTCAGAAGGCATATTCTTCTCTTTTTCAGGCTACTCTAAATAGGAATCCTGACGTTATGCCAGCTTCATTCCAAGTCTGGTGGGACATCACCTATCCAGTGTGTCTCTTCACATAATTCAGAGCATTCTGATGTACGGTTTAAAATTAGGCTATATTGACACTTTTTCAGGCTAGTAAAGGCATATTCTTCTCTTTTTCAGCTACTCTAATAGAATCCTGACGTTATTCCAGCTTCATTCCAAGTCTGGAGGAGACATCACCTATCCAGTGTGTCTCTCACATAATTTCAGAGCATTCTGATGTACGGTTTTAAAATTAAGGCCTTGAAACCAAGGCTATATGACACTTTTTCAGGCTAGTAAAGGCATTCTTCTCTTTTTCAGAAGGCATATTCTTCTCTTTTTCAGGCTACTCTAAATAGGAATCCTGACGTTATGCCAGCTTCATTCCAAGTCTGGAGGAGACATCACCTATCCAGTGTTTCCTCACATAATTTCAGAGCATTCTGATTACGGTTTTAAAATTAAGGCCTTGAAACCACGGCTATATTGACACTTTTTCAGGCTAGTAAAGGCATATTCTTCTCTTTTTCAGGCTACTCTAATAGAATCCTGACGTTATGACAGCTTCATTCCAAGTCTGGAGGGACATCACCTATCCAGTGTGTCTCTCACATAATTTCAGAGCATTCTGATGTACGGTTTAAATTAAGCCTTGAAACCAAGCTATATTGACACTTTTTTCAGGCTAGTAAGGCATATTCTTCTCTTTTTCAGAAGGCATATTCTTCTCTTTTTCAGGCTACTCTAAATAGGAATCCTGACGTTATGCCAGCTTCATTCCAAGTCTGGTGGGGACATCACCTATCCATTGTTTCTCTCAGGTAATTTCAGAGCATTCTGATGTACGGTTTTAAAATTAAGGCCTTGAAACCAAGGCTATATTGACACTTTTTCAGGCTAGTAAAGGCAATTCTTCTCTTTTTTCAGGCTACTCTCTAAATAGAAATCCTGACGTTATGCCAGCTTCATTCCAAGTCTGGAGGAACATCACCTATCCAGTGTGTCTCTCAGGCATTTCAGAGCATTCTGATGTAACGGTTTTAAAATTAAGGCCTTGAAACCAAGGCTATATTGACACTTTTTCAGGCTAGTAAAGGCATATCTTCTCTTTTTCAGAAGGCATATTCTTCTCTTTTTCAGGCTACTCTAAATGGAATCTGACGTTATGCCAGCTTCATTCCAAGTCTGGTGGGACATCACCTATCCAGTGTGCTCTCACATAATTTCAGAGCATTCTGATGTACGGTTTTAAAATAAGGCCTTGAAACCAAGGCTATATGACACTTTTTCAGGCTAGTAAAGGCATATTCTTCTTTTTTCAGAAGGCATATTCTTCTCTTTTTCAGGCTACTCTAATAGAAATCCTGACGTTATGCCAGCTTCATTCCAAGTCTGGAGGAGACATCACCTATCCATTGTGTCTCTCACATAATTTCAGAGCATTCTGATGTACGGTTTTAAATTAAGGCTATATTGACACCTTTTTCAGGCTATAAAGGCATATTTTCTCTAGTTCGAAGGCATATTCTTCTCTTTTTCAGGCTACTCTAAATAGAAATCCTGACGTTATTCCAGCTTCATTCCAAGTCTGGAGGAGACATCACCTATCCAGTGTGTCTCTCACATAATTTCAGAGCATTCTGATGTACGGTTTTAAAATTAAGCCTTGAAACCAAGGCTATTTGACACTTTTTCAGGCTAGTAAAGGCATATTCTTCTCTTTTTCAGGCTACTCTAATAGAAATCCTGACGTTATGCCAGCTTCATTCCAAGTCTGTGGAGACATCACCTATCCAGTGTGTCTCTCACAATTTCAGAGCATTCTGATGTACGGTTTTAAAATTAAGGCCTTGAAACCAAGGCTATATTGACACTTTTTCAGGCTAGTAAAGGCATATCTTCTCTTTTTCAGAGGCATATTCTTCTCTTTTTCAGGCTACTCTAAATAGGAATCCTGACGTTATGCCAGCTTCATTCCAAGTCTGGTGGGACATCACCTATCCAGTGTTTCTCTCAGGTAATTTCAGAGCATTCTGATGTACGGTTTTAAATTAAGGCCTTGAAACCAAGGCTATATTGACACTTTTTCAGGCTAGTAAAGGCATATTCTTCTCTTTTTCAGGCTACTCTAAATAGAAATCCTGACGTTATTCCAGCTTAATTCCAAGTCTGGAGGAGACATCACCTATCCAGTGTGTCTCTCAGGTAATTTCAGAGCATTCTGATGTACGGTTTTTAAAATTAAGGCCTTGAAACCAAGGCTATATTGACACTTTTTCAGGCTAGTAAAGGCATATTCTTCTCTTTTTCAGAAGGCATATTCTTCTCTTTTTCAGGCTACTCTAAATAGGAATCCTGACGTTATGCCAGCTTCATTCCAAGTCTGGAGGAGACATCACCTATCCAGTGTTTCCTCACATAATTTCAGAGCATTCTGATGTACGGTTTTAAAATTAAGGCCTTGAAACCAAGGCTATATTGACACTTTTTCAGGCTAGTAAAGGCATATTCTTCTCTTTTTCAGGCTACTCTAAATAGAAATCCTGACGTTATGCCAGCTTCATTCCAAGTCTGTAGGAGACATCACCTATCCAGTGTGTCTCTCACATATTTCAGAGCATTCTGATGTACGGTTTTAAAATTAAGGCCTTGAAACCAAGGCTATATTGACACTTTTTCAGGCTAGTAAAGGCATATTCTCTCTTTTTCAGAAGGCATATTCTTCTCTTTTTCAGGCTACTCTAAATAGGAATCCTGACGTTATGCCAGCTTCATTCCAAGTCTGGTGGGGACATCACCTATCCAGTGTTTCTCTCAGTAATTTCAGAGCATTCTGATGTACGGTTTTAAAATTAAGGCCTTGAAACCAAGGCTATATTGACACTTTTTCAGGCTAGTAAAGGCATATTCTTCTCTTTTTCAGGCTACTCTAAATAGAAATCCTGACGTTATTCCAGCTTAATTCCAAGTCTGGAGGAGACATCACCTATCCAGTGTGTCTCTCAGGCAATTTCAGAGCATTCTGATGTACGGTTTTAAAATTAAGGCCTTGAAACCAAGGCTATATTGACACTTTTTCAGGCTAGTAAAGGCATATTCTTCTCTTTTTCAGAAGGCATATTCTTCTCTTTTTCAGGCTACTCTAAATAGGAATCCTGACGTTATGCCAGCTTCATTCCAAGTCTGGTGGGGACATCACCTATCCAGTGTGTCTCTCACATAATTTCAGAGCATTCTGATGTACGGTTTTAAAATTAAAGCCTTGAAACCAAGGCTATATTGACACTTTTTCAGGCTAGTAAAGGCATATTCTTCTCTTTTTCAGAAGGCATATTCTTCTCTTTTTCAGGCTACTTGAAATAGAAATCCTGACGTTATGACAGCTTCATTCCAAGTCCGGAGGAGACATCACCTATCCAGTGTGTCTCTCACATAATTTCAGAGCATTCTGATGTACGGTTTTAAAATTAAGGCTATATTGACACTTTTTCAGGCTAGTAAAGGCATATTCTTCTCTTTTTCAGGCTACTCTAAATAGAAATCCTGACGTTATTCCAGCTTAATTCCAAGTCTGGAGGAGACATCACCTATCCAGTGTGTCTCTCAAATAATTTCAGAGCATTCTGATGTACGGTTTTAAAATTAAAGCCTTGAAACCAAGGCTATATTGACACTTTTTCAGGCTAGTAAAGGCATATTCTTCTCTTTTTCAGCATATTCTTCTCTTTTTCAGGCTACTCTAAATAGGAATCCTGACGTTATGACAGCTTTATTCCAAGTCTGTAGGAGACATCACCTATCCAGTTGTCTCTCACATAATTCAGAGCATTCTGATGTACGGTTTTAAAATTAAGGCCTTGAAACCAAAGCTATATTGACACTTTTTCAGGCTAGTAAAGGCATATTCTCCTCTTTTCAGGCTACTCTAAATAGAAATCTTGACGTTATTCCAGCTTATTCCAAGTCTGGAGGAGACATCACCTATCCAGTGTGTCTCTCACATAATTTCAGAGCATTCTGATGTACGGTTTTAAAATTAAGGCCTTGAAACCAAGGCTATATTGACACTTTTCAGGCTAGTAAAGGCATATTCTTCTCTTTTTCAGGCTACTCTAAATAGAAATCCTGACGTTATTCCAGCTTCATTCCAAGTCTGGAGGAGACATCACCTATCCAGTGTGTCTCTCACATAATTTCAGAGCATTCTGATGTACGGTTTTAAAATTAAGGCCTTGAAACCAAGGCTATATTGACACTTTTTCAGGCTAGTAAAGGCATATTCTGCTCTTTTTCAGAAGGCATATTCTTCTCTTTTTCAGGCTACTCTAAATAGGAATTCTGATGTTATGCCAGCTTCATTCCAAGTCTGGTGGGGACATCACCTATCCAGTGTTTCTCTCAGGTAATTTCAGAGCATTCTGATGTACGGTTTTAAAATTAAGGCCTTGAAACCAAGGCTATATTGACACTTTTTCAGGCTAGTAAAGGCATATTCTTCTCTTTTTCAGGCTACTCTAAATAGAAATCCTGACGTTATTCCAGCTTAATTCCAAGTCTGGAGGAGACATCACCTATCCAGTGTGTCTCTCAGGTAATTTCAGAGCATTCTGATGTACGGTTTTAAAATTAAGGCCTTGAAACCAAGGCTATATTGACACTTTTTCAGGCTAGTAAAGGCATATTCTTATCTTTTTCAGAAGGCATATTCTTCTCTTTTTCATGCTACTCTAAATAGAAATCCTGACGTTATTCCAGCTTAATTCCAAGTCTGGAGGAGACATCACCTATCCAGTGTGTCTCTCAGGTAATTTCAGAGCATTCTGATGTACGGTTTTAAAATTAAGGCCTTGAAACCAAGGCTATATTGACACTTTTTCAGGCTAGTAAAGGCATATTCTTCTCTTTTTCAGGCTACTCTAAATAGGAATCCTGACGTTATGCCAGCTTCATTCCAAGACCGGAGGAGACATCACCTATCCAGTGTGTCTCTCACATAATTTCAGAGCATTCTGATGTACAGTTTTAAAATTAAGGCCTTGAAACCAAGGCTATATTGACAATTTTTCAGGCTAGTAAAGGCATATTCTTCTCTTTTTCAGAAGGCATATTCTTCTCTTTTTCAGGCTACTCTAAATAGGAATCCTGACGTAGCCTGAAAAAGAGAAGAATATGCCTTTACTAGCCTAAAAAAGTGTCAATATAGCCTTGGTTTCAAGGCCTTAATTTTAAGACCGCACATCAGAATGCTCTGAAATTACCTGAGAGAAACACTGGATAGGTGATGTCCCCACCAGACTTGGAATGAAGCTGGCATAACGTCAGAATTCCTATTTAGAGTAGCCTGAAAAAGAGAAGAATATGCCTTATGAAAAAGAGAAGAATATGCCTTTACTAGCCTGAAAAAGTGTCAATATAGCCTTGGTTTCAAGGCCTTAATTTTAAAACCGTACATCAGAATGGTCTGAAGTTACCTGAGAGAAACAATGGATAGGTGATGTCCCCACCAGACTTGGAATGAAGCTGGCATAACGTCAGAATTACTATTTAGAGTAGCCTGAAAAAGAGAAGAATACGCCTTTACTAGCCTGAAAAAAGTGTCAATATAGCCTTGGTTTCAAGGCCTTAATTTTAAAACCGTAAATTAGACCGCTCTGAAATTATGTGACAGACACGAGGGATAGGTGATGTCTCCTCCAGACTTGGAATTAAGCTGGAATAACGTCAGGATTTCTAATTAGAGTAGCCTGAAATAGAGAAGAATATGCCTTTACTAGCCTGAAAAAGTGTCAATATAGCCTTGGTTTAAAGGCCTTAATTTTAAAACCGTACATAAGAATGCTCTGAAATTACCTGAGAGAAACACTGGATAGGGGATGTCTCCTCCAGACTTGGAATGAAGCTGGCATAACGTCAGGATTCCTATTTAGAGTAGCCTGAAAAAGAGAAGAATATGCCTTCTGAAAAAGAGAAGAATATGCCTCTACTAGCCTGAAAAAGTGTCAATACAGCCTTGCTTTCAAGGCCTTAATTTTAAAACCGTACATCAGAATGCTCTAAAAGTACCTGAGAGACACACTGGATAGGTGATGTCTCCTCCAGACTTGGAATTAAGCTGGAATAACGTCAGGATTTCTATTTAGAGTAGCCTGAAAAAGAGAAGAATATGCCTTTACTAGCCTGAAAAAGTGTCAATATAGCCTTGGTTTCAAGGCCTTAATTTTAAAACCGTATATCAGAATGCTCTAAAATTATGTGAGAGACACACTGGATAGGTGGTGTCTCCTCCAGACTTGGCATGAAGCTGGCATAACGTCACGATTCCTATTTAGAGTAGCCTGAAAAACAGAAGAATATGCCTTCTGAAAAAGAGAAGAATATGCCTTTACTAGCCTGAAAAAGTGTCAATATAGCCTTCGTTTCAAGGCCTTAATTTTAAAACCGTACATCAGACTGCTCTGAAATTATGTGACAGACACACCGGATAGGTGATGTCTCCTCCAGACTTGGAATTAAGCTGGAATAACTTCAGGATTTCTATTTAGAGTAGCCTGAAAAAGAGAAGAATATGCCTTTACTAGCCTGAAAAAGTGTCAATATAGCCTTGGTTTCAAGGCCTTAATTTTAAAACCGTACATCAGAATGCTCTGAAATTAACTGAGAGAAACACTGGATAGGTGATGTCCCCACCAGACTTGGAATGAAGCTGGCATAACGTCAGGATTCCTATTTAGAGTAGCCTGAAAAAGAGAAGAATATGCCTTCTGAAAAAGAGAAGAATATGCCTTTACTAGCCTGAAAAAGTGTCAATATAGCCTTGGTTTCAAGGCCTTAATTTTAAAACCGTACATCAGAATGCTCTGAAATTATGTGAAAGACACACTGGATAGGTGATGTCTCCTCCAGACTTGGAATGAAGCTGGCATAACGTTAGGATTCCTATTTAGAGTAGCCTGAAAAAGAGAAGAATATGCCTTCTGAAAAAGAGAAGAATATGCCTTTACTAGCCTGAAAAAGTGTAAATATAGCCTTGGTTTCAAGGCTTTAATTTTAAAACCGTACATCAGAATGCTCTGAAATTATGTGAGAGACACACTGGATAGGTGATGTCTCCTCCAGACTTGGAATGAAGCTGGCATAACGTTAGGATTTCTATTTAGAGTAGCCTGAAAAAGAGAAGAATATGCCTTTACTAGCCTGAAAAAGTGTCAATATAGCCTTGGTTTCAAGGCCACTGAGCACAAATCAATCCTCGCTACACGCTATAGGAGTGACATATCCTCTGCAACCCACCCCTCTCTCTCCCTCTCTCTGTCTCTGTCCATTTCTCTCTCCTCCAACATTACCTTATCGGCTGGATCACTCCGACCAGTAATTTATAACACCTCCACTGTAGTCTCCCATTCCAGGGATGTACCAAGGGCTCTTAAGACGCTATTGATTTTTATTTGATTAAATGTCTTGCTGGTTTGCAGCAAATTAGCAGGAGTTTAATCAAATCACAATCAATATCTACTTAATAATCCCCCAACACACACCTCATGCAAACTAAGGTAAAAATTCACAAGTGAATAATAGGGACGAAAGAGTCCGGATAAAATGACTTTGCATGCACTTAAGGTGCTTGCACGTTAAATAATGGACCAACGTGCAAATTAAATTTGTATAGTTTGTGTGGGCTGTTTTTGTTGTGTATACAACACAAATTAGTACACTCAGCTCATGTGTTCTATGTCCAGTTGTCCAGGTGCCATAAAGTGCTCTGATGGAACATTTCCTCATAAAGGCATGGAAGAAGAGCCATGAATGCATGAATTCTAATTTCCAAAACCCAATCTACAAAACTTCTTATTGGTTAAATATTTGTAGTGTCATTTGTGATAACAGTAAAAGGGTAGATACTAGGTGGATACATTGGCAAGGTTTTGCTATAGGGATGCTATGCCGCCCATTTCATTCAATGGCTGTTTTCAGTGGTTATCATCCTCAAAACATGCTCTGGTTAATTGGCATTTCTTGAAACCAATCACAATCGCCATGGGCGGTGCTAAGAGCTGGAAAGAGCCACGGTGCAGCTGCAAAAAAAGCCTCGGGAAGGAACTTGTTATGGTGGAACGTGTATGTTCAAAGGTTGGAAGATAGTCTAGCTAGCTGTCTGGATTTCCCCTGCAGAGATCTGAGGAGCAGTTAACCATAGGCCTCATAAATCCACCTGAGTTTAGAATGAAAACATCTGGCCAAAAAGAGTGAAATCCGGCTGAGTTCCCGGTGGCAACTGAACAATCCCAGAAGTAGAATGTGGTGGGTATAGACAATTTATCGACTAATTGTTGCAGCCTTAGATAAAACACATTAAATTATTATTAGCAAAATGCATACAACACGATTCAAGACATTTTACAACTTCTCCTGCTAGAAATAATATCTGAAACCACACACACACGGAGAAAAACTCTGAAAACATATGTGCACCTCCAACCCCAATGTGAAACCACCTCTAGACATCAATCATTTTTATTGGCTATCTGTGAGAAGGCTTTTTCGTAACAGTGAAGTATCACTTTCGACATCACTACCTATATAGTACAGAGTGAGCGGCAGTGACTGATGTGTATTTGTCAGCAGGTATATGCCATGAAATATCAAATATTTCAAAACCTTAACTTTAAATCCATAGACTGTTGCTCTTACTGTAATGTGCAATACTCATATGTGTCTTTTTCTCTTCGTAATGACCTGCTTTTTTGTGGTTATTGGCCAGACATTTTGTAACTGGACTGGGTGGTTAGCCACATGTAGAAAAGCCACCTGTTTTATGAAATCCCAAGCAGAGCAAATTGCCCCTGACAATTGTGTGTGTGTGTGTGTGTGTGTGTGTGTGTGTGTGTGTGTGTGTGTGTGTGTGTGTGTGTGTGTGTGTGTGTGTGTGTGTGTGTGTGGGTGTGTGTGTGTGTGTGTGTGTGTGTGTGCGTCGTGCATTTCTGCGTGTTGGACCCTAAATCAATACCCTCATTATATCCAAATTCAACCCACTAAAGTCCAAGCACATATGCACTCTCACCCTTAATTCAATGAATACAACAAACAAATCTGCCTGATCATCAATATATATTTTCTCAGCGTCCCTCCGTGCTTTCCAGTGTCACACCAGCACATGAGCCCGTCTTTTATAGTCGGTAAACACAATTTATCACAATCCTTAAGATTTCAACAAAAGCTGTTTTGAAAGTAATGAAGGTTCAATGTAATTAATTAAATGTGCATTGCCCATTCCGAGCACTTTTAATGGGAATGGAGACTATTGATTGTGCAATCGACGGAAATTATAATGCGTTTTTGAATTTTGATTTTAGCCCTTGTGTTTTTTCTAATTATGGTGCATTCATGTGCTATAAAGTGTTTTTTTTTTCACTCAGCTGGCGTTTAGGCCCTATGGTAGTCTATAGTCTTTGCGTTCTAGTTCACACATGTATTTTCTGTTTTCTTCTGCTGTCTTTGTGTTGGAATTTGTTGGTTTCATGAGGACTATGGTTAACTGCTCCTCACATCTCTGCATGGTAAATTGAGCCAGCTAGCTAGACTATCTGTCCAATCAGAGTTTTCTCTCACACGGCTATTTTGCGGAACTTAGCACCGCCCATGACGAATATGATCGGTGTAAAGAAATGGCAGAGCTTGTTTTCCTCCCATCCCCAAATGTTGTGTGAAGTACCCAGACTTTCCTTCAGCTCGCTTTGGAGGAGGGTCTGGCAAAGCAAGACTAGTCCTTTGGTAATCCGCTCACCCCTCACACTCAACCCGCTGTTCCTGAATCAGAATCCAAATGAAGTATGATTGACAACTGCAACAGATCGGACGCAAAATAGTTGTAGAAATAGTAATGCAGCAGAGTCAAAAGTGTCTGTCTCTCGAATTGTCTTTGTTGGGGTTTATGGCTCGAGTTATGAAAAAAACAAACAGTTGTGAGGAACATTGAACTTTGGACAGGAGGACATGCAAAAAGAATGGTCAGAAAAACTGTTAATCACACTATGACACGCACAACTCAATCAACACAGACATGTTGCAAACTGCTACAATCGGCATACTCACTGATCTCTTTTCTAGATAAATGTGCTTAACCCAAAAGGGGGAAAAAACACTCTTTCCCCCAAACCTTCCAAACTTTTCTAGTTATCCCCGGGTTTAAATTGTCTACAAAAGTAAAGGCAACAGGGAAAAATGAAAACCCCTAACTGCTAACCCAACACATAATCCCCAAGGATTTTTAAAATTTTGGGTAAAAGGGGTAGCCCGTAGCATTTCGACTCCAGGGCAAATTTCCCGGGTTTCATCCCCAAACAAAGATGGGAATTTTCAGCTTCCCAATCAAGTATCCCTAACAGGATGAAAATCGATTAAAACGGGGTGTATTTTCTTTTAAAAATTTTTCCCCCGTGAATAGCTCTTAGGGAGACATTACAACCCGGGGTAAAGTCCCATCATCATGGTTTTTCATTCCAATTTAAAATTGGGCCGTCACTCTATCCAATCAGATGGCTGTTTGTTGACAACCTGCAGACACACAGGCGCCCTTTATGTATTCATTTAGTTTTGTGTCAGCACTTTTAAGCAGCCAGACACAAGACCAAAACAATTGATTGATTCATTCATTCATTCATTCATACTGGCAAACACTTAAACAATTTTTCATTGCATTATTATTTTCTCTTCATTAGAAATAGTCCTAGAATATGTCAAATACAAATCTGTACTTTGTGAGTAGCTGACCTTTCAATAAAAAATGACAATAAAAAGGTAGGATTAATGAAAATAGAACTAGTGCTAGATGCTTTTAATATAGGTCTCACATGAAGCTAAGAGGCTAACACTCAAGCTAAAACAGCTCGGAGCAAAATCTTTCCTGCTTATATTTCCTCTCTTATTTTTTCCCTTCCTCCATAACAGACAAAGCCAACCTTAATTTGTGTCAAGTGCCGTTTTAAGACCTTGGGATTAAAGCTATAAAGTGGCGTCTGTCAGGGTCTTTTGACGCCCTGGGCCCCACACCCCCCACCCCCCACCCCTAACATCTGAGATCCAACATGCCGTTGTTTGGTATCATCTCCCATCATATCATGTCAGCGGTGAGGAGACGGGCCGATGAGACAGGCAGCCTTCACAGGAGCTGACAGGGCCGATTCACGTCAAGACCGCTTCATCCAGAGCGGGGGTCAATCGAAGCTGACTCCATGCCTCTCTCAGCCAAAAGTGGATATCCATCCCAATGTGCATCACACAAGTGTTATGGGTTGGGGGGGGGGGGGGGCTGAGAGACAGATGCTTGGCAGTTCATGCTGAAGACAGGATGATGGTAAAGAGTCTCCGTGATGGGAATGAGACGAGACGGGAAATAGAAAAGATAAACTCAGATGTTCAATTTCTTGTGCCACACAGAAGATACGTCTGCTCAGATGACTGAGAGAAATAGATCCATTCACAGGCAACATGATCCTGTAACTACCGTGGAGATGAAATAACACACAGTTAACGATAATGCATGTAGCCATCCCCATTTTTGATTTTAAATATATGATGACAAAAATCGTGTTGATGAATTGTGAAGCAACATTTGGACAATGTTGATTTTTTGTTAAAAGAATTGCAAGCATCAGCTGTGGATGACCACAGACTTAAACGTTAATGTGTGTATTTTAATGTGTCGCTGTGATGTTTTTCAAGATCAGTCCATGTACTGTATCTCCAGACAAATCACTCATTACTTATTATCTTTTATATTATCTCTCCATCAGCACAAAGACACGTTTTATTTGAATCAAAAGAAAGTAAAAGAGCATGGTACACACTGTAGGTGATGATGATGCTTGTCGAGCAACGGTCAATAGGATGCGATGAGGTTGGGTTCAGCCAAACTTCATTCGTGGTGTTGTGAAGAGCAGGATGGAAAATGAAACAGCTGGGCTAAGGATTTCTGAGGCTGAATCATGGATGAGGAAGCTGAAAGAGGCCAGATTTTATACAAACTTTTCAATGCAAAATGCAGCATATATTTTGCCTTGCATTATTATTATTATTATGCACGTCAGGCCTGCTGCCTCTTGCTACGTTTACACGTGGCCGGCCATTTTAACAAAGGGACATTTCAACCTCTCTGGTTTCAAAAAAAACATCTGTCAGTTGCACAGCTGTCAGTTTTCAGAAAAGTGTTCATTTACATGTACCCGTGTATATATATATATATATATATATATATATATATATATATATATATATAATACTGTATATATATATGCATATATATGCCGTCAATGCCGTCAAGAGCATGCCATACCTATATGTGGCAGTGTAATGAGAAGCTCAAGCCCACTCTAGCCAATCAGAATCCCAAAAACAGCAAGGAACAGCAACAATCACTTCCTTTCTCTTTTCTTCCTCTCTTTCTCGGCTGCCTAAACCTCCTTTTGTCTCAGTTTACATGCAAATGACGATGTCAAAAATATAACCTCTGGCCAAAATAGCCATGCACGTTTCAACAGGGCTAGAGTGTCCTGCTCTCTCTCTCTCTCTCTCTCTCTCTCTTTCTTTATTGCAGGGGTGGAGCCAGGTGTGCAGGAGTCAGATGTCCAACTGCTTCTCATCAGCCACAATCAACCTCTGCATCATACACCCGGTTCTTCTTCCACTCAGCGTTAGATCGTAGACTTCGTAGTTGCTTTCATTCCAGCCAAGTTATGCCAGAGAGTTCTATAGCTCTATGTTTTTGACCTTTAATCCTGTTTGGTGTGTCATCAGCATAGGCCCTGACTCCTGCCAACGTCTTGTATTGGACTTTCTCAACACCAGAAAGTCCAGTCACTGGATCCCACCACCAGCCTGCTCCACCCCGCTCCTTCTCGGATTACTTTGGATCTTCCCCGTGGAAATCTGGACTTGCACGCCTGAGTAGGGGCGGGCAGTAGCTCAGTCCGTACGGGGTTGGGTTGGGAACCGGAGGGTCGCTGGTTCAAGTCCCTATATGGACTGAAGTACGTGGATTGGTTGCTGGACGGATGCCAGTTCAGCCCTTGAGTAAGGCCTCGTACCCCCCCAACCACTCAGAGCGCTGGTCCAGCCCACTCGCTCTGACATCTCTCCATTTGTGCATGATTAGGCCCTGAGCATGTGTGTGTGTGTGTGTATTTCAGGCCTGTTTGTAGTGATTACTAACAGAGTGTAAATTGTATTTTTCTCCACTGGAGATCAATAAACAGTATAATGTTAATGATTATTATTCTATTAAAACTTATCATTTACTCTCCGGGCTCTGAGTACTGTCTGCATTTGGATTCTAATAGTCACTCCCAGCTAACAATGCAATTATTAATTACTTAACTGTGCGATACTGCAAAATTTGGTATTGATACGATACCAAATATATACAGGGCCAGTATCACTGATACGATACTGATACATTTTAATAATTTATGTGGTTGCATCATCAAATTGCTAAATCTGAATACATTTTCAACCTTTAATTGGTTTTGTGTTTTTTTTTCTTCTTCTTTTGGTTAATTAATACGTTAAAACCCAAAACAGAATTTTCATATGCTTTTAAATTTGCTGTGTAAAATCTGTATCTTACAGCCATTTTACAAATTATGTATGCTTGCCTTTTATTAATTTTTGGCCTGAAAATATGGCAACACGGCGCTCCTGCTCCATCTCTGTCCTGCTTGTGTGTGTTACTGGCCACCGCCGGAATTGGTTGCGTGTATATTTTTAAATTTTTATTTTTTTTAACCATTTTAATTTGTTCAGGGAAGGTTCACTGAGAGGCAGCCTTTTCTTTTTTCGATGTCACAACTTTTTTAAAGACTCACTGTGATGAACACAAATCACTTCTGGGTACACAATTGGCCGTTTATTTTAATTGCGGGAATATGTGAAGTTGGCAAACTTGTTTATTTCTGTTGTCTTCTTCAGGCGCAACCCTAACGCTTAAATGTCCATGACATGGTGCTGTTTGGATTCTTTTATATAGACCTTAGTGGTCCCCTAATACTGTATCTGAAGTCTCTTTTATATAGACCTTAGTGGTCCCTAATACTGTATCTGAAGTCTCTTTGATATAGACCTTAGTGGTCGCTAATACTGTATCTGAAGTCTCTTTTATATAGACCTTAGTGGTCCCTAATACTGTATCTGAAGTCTCTTTTATATAGACCTTACTGGTCCCCTAATACTGTATCTGAAGTCTCTTTTATATAGACCTTAGTGGTCCCCTAACACTGTATCTGAAGTCTTTTTTATAAAGACCTTAGTGGTCCCTAATACTGTATCTGAAGTCTCTTTTATATAGACCTTAGTGGTCCCTAACACTGTATCTGAAGTCTCTTTTATATAGACCTTAGTGGTCCCCTAACACTGTATCTGAAGTCTCTTTTATAAAGACCTTAGTGGTCCCTAATACTGTATCTGAAGTCTCTTTTATATATCCCTTAGTGGTCCCCTAATACTGTATCTGAAGTCTCTTTTATATAGACCTTAGTGGTCCCCTAGTACTGTATCTGAAGTCTCTTTTATATAGACCTTAGTGGTCCCCTAACACTGTATCTGAAGTCTCTTTTATATAGACCTTAGTGGTCCCCTAATACCCTTCAAATTTGAAAATCAACACTTTTATTGACGTTTTTTATGGATGTTTGTAACTTTTTCTTACTTTTTTGTCCCTTTTTTAATCATTTTTGACACTTTTTCAATGTTTGTAATTTCTTTGAAATTGGTAACACTATAACACTACCTTTTAGTTTTACAGTTATTTTTGGAATTTATGGTCAATAAACCTCATTTATAGGAAATTACACCCAACGTTTGAGTTAGAAAAGCAGAAATCAGGAATTATTTAGACTAAAAGTAAAGGAAGTGATGTTGATGGATAATCACAGACTGGAATATGTCAACTTTTACTCAATACTATTTCAAAACCATTTAAAAAAAAAATTTCAACTCCTCTAAAACTGAATAAGATGCCCCAAAATTAATGAAAGTAGAGATTTGTACTTGCCAAAGAGCGTTGTGTGGAATCAATCATGTTATTTTGGGGAATAACAATTGGGTAGTTAAAAAGAACATTAATATAGAAAAATGGGTCGATTTAACCCGAGGACAACATGAGGGTTAAATAAATGCCAGACCTTATTCGACAGCTCTGTGGAGATGGGTCTGCCAAGGGGAGACTACCCCAGAAATGATAACTTGCTGCTGTGTGTAAGTGTTCGCTGGTGTGAAATCATCTGACTTGTGTCTTCTGTAAGAAATTAATTTAGGGAGCGTTTAGCAGCAGGGAGAACGGTGCCTCAAAGGGACAGAGAGAAAGAGTGGCACACGACAACAGCCCCTATAGCAGCTGTCACCGTATCACTTCCTCCTCCTGTTTCCCCCCCCCCCCCCCCCCCCCACACCTTTCTTTTCTCTCAGTGTATCTGCTGGCCTGCCTCTCCTTATCACTCAAGACTTTGCTAATTCACCAGCAAGGTTGCACTGATAAGCCTCTCTTCCTCTTTTCTCTCTCAAGTGTCTCTCTCACTGTGGACGGACAGATCCCAGTGTCCTGAAACACGTGTCTGTCTGGATGTGACTGTGACACGGGGACCCGAGGGTGAAAGCCCAGCTCGGCCTTGAATTAGGGACCTTACAGATCCGCTGATAAAGTGATACTGTCAGTGGTGGAGAAGGGAGGTGAATAAAAACGGGGAGAGAAGGGCTGGGGAAGTGGAGAGCAGCTTGACAGACGGAGAAGAAGGAAAGATTCCATGACTGTGACTGACTGGCTCCAGATACAGTATTTTGAAAGTGTCAGGGTTAGGGGTTCAACCTTCTCTCTCTAGGTCTATTATGTACATATAGTAGACTATTGGTGTGTGCGCTCATTGAATCATGAACGGATTTGTATGATATTTTACAAAAACATATGCTACAAAATTTGTATGATAACCTACGAAATTACTGTGACCGCCGGCCGTTCCCGTGACAACCGGTCACATGACAGTTTTGTACGGTGGCTTTACGGTTACACTTAGCTGAGAAAAGATTTTTGTACGGCAGTTCCTTTCAGAGTTCTGCCGTTGCAGTTAAGTTTACCCGACAACAAGTAACTGTCCAGCGGTGTTGACTTAAACTGTTAATTTTAGGCACCAAAACGAGTAGTAGATATAAAAGATTAAAATATAAACAATTATTAAAAGAGATTGCCATTAAGTACTCCCGGGACATGAACACCTGTTGCCTGGGTGAAAGTCTAGTATTTAACCCTTAAATTCTTCTAGGACACTGCACAAACCCCCCCCCCCCCCCCCCCCCGTTTGAAAGCCCTTTGTTTTGGATGTGGTGGATATGTGGTGTATATACAAAGATACAAATACATAAATCACAGTGCATTACTTTCGGATCTATATGTACAAATTGCTTGGATTGAGAAGTGCCTGCTTGTGTGTGTGTGTGTGTGTGTGTGTGTTGTATTTTTTTATTTTCATTTTTTACTGTGTGAGCCTGCAAATGAGAAATCTTCAATATGTTTGTATGTGCCTGGGAGCATGTCTGTGTCTGTGACAATAGCCTGAGCGTTTTGTGTGTATGGTCTTAGAAATAGTTTTTGTGTGTGTGTGTGTGTGTGTGTGTGTGTGTGTGTGTGTGTGTGTGTGTGTGTGTGTGTGTGTGTGTGTGTGTGTGTGGTGTGTGTGTGTGTGTGGTGTTAAAACACTCAGGAATAGCACATTCTCTTTTCTGCTCTGTTTCCTTTCTGTTTCCATCGTTTAGCCCGAGTAAGAAGATCTGTCTCAAGGTTGCTGCCCTCTGTTACCCAGCAGCCCCTGAATAAGTAAGCAGAGGAGACCTACCGCTACTACTAAACAAGCCAATATTTTTTAAGCAACCATGGGCAAAGTAACCACAGCATGTCCATAAAGCTGAGGGAAAAAAAACCTAAGACTGAAACCTACAAAGACGAGGCTAGCCACAAGGAATGACGTACTTCCTAACTTAAGTCACTAAAGGCAAAGGACGACACACTGGCGGGAGAGAGTCTGTGGTGAGAATACTGACCCAAAACAGAAAAAAACATCCATTAAAAAATAGTTCCTCCAGCGAATTTGGTTGCAATTTGAGGGAATATCTTGGATGGAAAGATGCAAATTTTGCACTAAATCCTGCATCCACTGGATTGTGCAATAACCCGCCTGGTGTCACAGAAAGTGTGAAAATTGCATATGGCCACCACGGAAAACAATGCTAATGTAAAGTCAATGAGAAGATGATGTAGCATTAAGAACGACTATGGTAGTGAGCAGTATGAAAACCCGAAAATCTGCGTCAGGAGCTTGGTTGTAGAAGTGGTCGGGTCAAACAACACGGGACTTTCACCTAGGTGACCGGGGATCGTGTCCCGGTGTGTGATGTTTCCTAACGTCGGTTCCCTTTTTTCCTAAAGCCATCCGTAGCGTTCTTCCTGCATGTCATGGAACCGTAAGCCCACCCACAACCTTGTCCTTAACTTAATGGGCCGTGTTTATTTCATGGAATTCTTGGAATTCAGAATTTTTTGCTATTCTGTGAAACTGCCACAGATTTTGAGTTGAGGGGCCGTGTTCTTTTCGCGGAATTCTGTTAAATCAGGTTGGTAATAACAGGCTTCCACTCATGGTAAATTACAACTTAACCCTTGGCTCGCCATTTTGCGGCATATGCATGTGATGTTCTAACCTCAAAGGTTCACAACCCTGAGCTCAGCTGCTAGTGTTAAAGTGTAAAAGTAATATTCCAACAGAAGAAAAGTGAGTCAAGGGATGGATTGCCTCGTCTTAATCTCCTGCCGTAACTTATTTTTGCAAGTGAAAAGGAGGAAACAAATGTGCCAATTTCCTGAATTTGAAAAAAAAAGCAGGAACACGAGCGTAAAGTAAAAGTATATCTTTCTTCCAAAATGTACACACATAAGATTTAAAGGTATGCGGCATTAAGATTTACTTTAAAAGGTGACTGTGAAGTTAGGGAAGCTCCTGCGAGGTACTGCAACAAAAATCTAAGGACTACAGGCTACATAATGTGATTAAATTCAGCCCTTTAATGGGATGATTTAGGATCAAAACATCATAACAAACACCAACACTGCATAAGTGTTATGAAGTAAGGTGCTGACTAATGGTGTAGATGTGTGCTGTTCCAAACGGATCCTGCCCTGGGACATATAAATGGACTACGTATCCTAACACTGACTTATGACTAATCATGTAAAACGCCTGCATAGTCAGCGCAGGTAGCCAGTTTGTGACTGGAAGGTCTTTTAAGGGGTCCTTTAATCCCTAAACAGGCTGATGAAATCCGGAAAGAGGAAGTCAAAGAGTAACATTGTTCATGTTTCTCTGCTGCTACTTGCTAGGTTGATATTTACGCATGTAAAAGTTAAAATGCAGTAAAGCATTCAGTTGGCGCTTTTAGGGCAAAGTCAGCATGAAGTGGACACTATGTTGCAGGAATAGCTCAGAATGTGTAAGCTAGTAGAAGTGGCTCACAGACAAGGAGTCATGTCAAAGGTAACTGTGTTTCACAGAAATAGATTAACTGACTGCTGCAGGACAAGAAGACTATACCAAACAAAGTTGTTCTGATGTTCATTGATCGTCTTACTGTTTTGACAATTTGAAATCCTTAGACTCGTCATCCTTACAGTCTTTGTCATCTCCTCGTGATCTCAACCTTTTATCACTACTTTGCACAGTACAACACACAGTTGCACAGTCGAGTCAAGCGCTGCGGAGCAGGGTTCTATGAGGGTTAGTCCACACAGCATTCTGGGATAGGAGAAACACGCGCTCTAGTTTATTGGTATTTCTTTAACCCTCATGTTGTCCTCGGGTCAAATTTGACCCGTTTTCAAACTTTGTCAACATGAGAAAAGATAGAATGTCAAAATTAGCAAATAATGATAAAAAAAAAACACAGGTCAAAAAGTTGGGAAAAGTAACAAAAAATTAAAAAAAAAACTGTCTAAAACATCAGAAAAAAGTGAAAAAAAGGGCCAGATACATTAAAAAGGGGGTGGCAGGAGGTCCGTCCGTAGGGGGTTGGAGCCCATACGGAACCAAGTATGGTGGTGGACTGGTATCTGGAGAGGTGCCAGTTCACCTCCTGTGCACTGCCAAGATGTCTTGAGCAAGGCACCAAACCCCCAACTTCCCGGGGCACTTTTCCATGGGCAGCCCCCCCCACTCTGATAGCTCTCCATTTAGTGCATGTATAGGTACTGAGCATGTGTGTGTAATTTAGGCCTGTGTGTAATGTGTGTGATAACAACAGAGTGTAAATTGAAATTTCCCCTTGTGGGATTGACAAAGTATACATTATTATTTATTATTTAAAAAAGTGACAAAATGTTGGAAAAAGGCGACAACGCATCGGGTATCAATATTGAAAAAGATAAATAAAAGTGTTCGTTTTCATGGTTGACAGGAAGACAACACAAGGGTTAAACCAATCACAATCGTCCAACTCAGATTGGACAGATATGGTGTTTTTCCATCACATGGTGCCTGCTCGACCCGGCTCGGCTCGGCCCGGCTCGTTGCTGGTCGTCATGGCCACGCCGCAAGAAACTGTCGTGACCAAATGCGACACACACACAGAACCTCGAAGAATCAATCAAATCACCTCGAACGCTGCATCTAGGTTTTATTTTGAAATCCAGGTTATACACTGACAGCTTCCATTGCATCCACAGTGTCCCTCTAGTATAGATTGTGATGTAGTATAGGGTGCTGATGGAAAAAAGCACAGGGAGCAAAATCTGAATAAATAAAAGGTTAAAAAAAAGTATCCCCAATGCACTTCAAATGTGCTACTTATTCACAAACACGGATGCTTTTTGACACATGCAAGATGTTACACACGCTGCGAGGATGTATAGATTACTCTCTACATGCACAAGAGAGCAGCAGCCTCCAGTAAAACCATAAGTCACATTTCTGGCTGGAGCAATCACATCACCATTCTCATGCAAAGGTAACATTTGCCTTTATAATGTTTTTTTCTGCCTTTTCCATTATTTTATTGGGAAGCTGAGGCTCCACTCATCATTGTGTAGATATATAGGTTAACACCATTGTGGCATTTGAGCAAAAGGCCACCCCGAGCACCCGTCTGCCCCGGTATGAATAACTGATATCAAACTTCAAGACACTGCACAGCGGAGTTACATTACATTACATGTCATTTTAGCTTTTATCCAAAGTGACTTACAATTGCTATATATGTCAGTGGACGCACACCTCTGGAGCAACTATGGGTTAACCCTCATGTTGTCCTTGGGTCAAATTGACCCGTTTTCAGTTGTTTATTTTGTTTTTTCGTCACAAAAATGGTACGTCAAAATAAGCTGAAAATGTCAACATTAAAAATCTCAAAAAAACTCGAAAACATCAACAAAAAAAAGCACCCACAACATTGAAAAAGTGGCAAAAAAGTGGCAAAAAAGTCTGAAAAAGCGACCTTGTTTTTTTTTTTATGGATGACAACCAGACAACACAAGGGTTAAAAGTCTTGCTCAGGGACACATTGGCTGATGTTTCACAGTGGGAATTGGACCCAGGTCTCCCACACCAAAGGCATGGGTCACATCCACTGCGCCATGTACATATGTGTGGACATATGTACATTTTAGAAAATAACTCAATTAGAGATCCTGACAATGAACGGCTTTTGTAGTAAGAAACATAAAGACAATAAAAAAAAAAAAAAACGTCTTAACATCAAGTGTTCAAAAAACCCGTTTCGGTGCTAAACTTTGTGGAAATGGTATTTATTGATGCGATAATCCTGATGCAAAAGTCCTCTCCTAACAGAGGGATTGTGCTTCCCTCCTCACTGGTAATGATCTTCACCAGCTCCTGAAGAGCTGCTAATGTGTGAAGAGCCCGGTTTGTAATACATGTTGGTAGGCACCGCAGCTGGGATGTTGGTTGGGCATGCATCTAATGGGCCGTGCAACATGAAGTTGTCATATTAAGTACATGCTTGTAATCTTTGCAGAATCAAATATTTAAAGGCTGTTGTGACACAAAGGACTGTCATCATCCAATTACTCACGAAACTTCAATCTACAGCATTTAATTTGCGGCTCGTTTCCCCATATTGTGACCGTGTTGTATATTTCATGAGTGACCTTTTAGCTGAGTCCGCGACTGTGCTTTCCCCCCCCTCTACTTTTTCAGCGCCGATGTCTCTTCTGATCCTCGATGACACGTCACATAAAAGGAAAATCAGGGGCCCTGCACTCGCCGTGTACATACTGTAGCCTCTCTGATCGTTGCATTACGCTTAATCCCCTCAGTCGTGCTGCCGTAGGGGCTCGAGTGGATTTTTCTACTTCTGCAGTCAGTCCATTCCCATCTCGTCGCCTGACTGTTTCCCCTTTGCCCGCTGCCGCTACCTTTAATGAAGCTTGCTGGCCCCTTTAAGTCCCTCTGCATTTGACAGTAATGTGACACAGTAATATCCAATGATGGGGGGGCCCCCCCTCGATTCACATCAACGATGAATAATACATATCTGCCGCCTTATAAACATAATACATTAGTTACAAGAACTAGATGTGTGTGTTTATGTGGCACCTTTGTGTGCGCAGATTAATTAAAGATGAACATATGCACATTTCTAGCATCCTGACTGACACTAAAGGTAAAAATAAATAGGTTATCAATGAATAATTGACCGGAAGGATGGGAAACGCTCATGTCTCAGGCGCCACTCTTAACTGGCTGGAAGTGAAGTGTCCACTACGTCGTCTCGCTTTGTCTCAGAGAGCCGTGTTGTGCAGATTAAGGGCGAGAGAAGGGGGCATTACAGGGAGTGCTAATAGGCTAAGCAGTGTTTTCCCAGGCAGAAAACTGGATGGAGGAACCATCCAACACACACACACACACACACACACGCACACACACCCCATGCCTTCTGGCTGACAGGGGGTGTGTAGAAGAAGCCTCTCCGCACACAGTGCTGACTGGCACTTTGAATCAGCTTCAAATGTACTCAAGCTTCACGTCACATTTGTAAGGTTAATTTCAGTCTCGGCGAGTCACTGTGTGTGCACACGCCTCTGTCCACACATTACATTAACATCCAGAGCAACCGCACATAAAGTACACACACAACACTTACTAATACTCTCACACACTCCAGCAGGGTGAGTTTATCCTTCAGTGTTTGACCGTAGTAAAGAAGCTGCCAGTCATTCGCAGAGAAGCTCGTAAATCCACAGGAAGGAGGAAGTTAAAGGAGCCAATTACTTTCAGATCGCCGTTCCTCTAATAAGCCAAGTGAGTCACATAAACTTTCACCTTCCGAGACCTCCATCTGTTTTACTGGGACACACCTTGTGTGTCTGTGTGTGGTGGGGGGGGGGGGGCTGTTGGCGTTTGCCACTTGTCTGCTTGTTACCCTCAAGTCTGCATATGATCTATCTGCAACAACATGGGCCTGGCTGTAACATGTTTCTGTGTGATTCAATGTGTGTGTGTGTGTGTGTGTGTGTGTGTGTGTGTGTGTGTGTGTGTGTGTTGTGTGTGTGTGTGTGTGTGTGTGTGTGTGATATGAGTCTGACCAGCAGAGTAAAGGAGAAAGGGAGCAATGTATTTTACTACAAAGTCAATCGCCAAATGAAGGAGGTGGGAGAAATTGTCCTGTCAGTCAGAATCAGGCCTCGGTGCCGTGTGTGTGTGTGTGTGTGTGTGTGTGTGTGTGTGTGTGTGTTTGCTTGTTTGTACTGAAGCTTGATCATGACCTCGATGTCCACTAAACTCGCTAAGTAACATCAGACCCGCTCTCACTGCCCTTTACATCCAGTAGATCTACTTTTCCTGATTGAGGTTGCAACCATGGACTGTAACCCTGTGGACACAGCATCCGTGACATCACCCATTGGTTTGTGCGCTGTTGTGTTGAAGCCTCGAGTTTGGCTACACAAGCATCGCCATCTTGGTTTTTTGTAATCGGATGTGACACTTTTTGACAAGAGGGTGGCGAGAGGTGGAGGTAGAAATTGCAGAAACAGATCTGTGACATGATCATGATGGTCATGATTGCTGGATAAAGACATTTCTGTTGAGTTCTAATTTATTTTTTGTCGCATTGAGCACCACAAGCCGAGTGCCGTCTGGTTTCATTATGTTGAGTGAAGGCCGATACCTCCAACTCTGGGCAACTCACACCAAAAAAATCTAGACTAATACATAGCACTACAGGCAAGAGGAAAATTTTTGATTTCAGGTTAAACTGTCCCTTTAAACTACATCTACACAAATGTGAATTTATTTGATTACAACTAAAAATACGTTTTCCGAATGAACTTGACATCCATTCTTCCAATTTTAGCTCTCTATCAAAGATAAGTTAGTACAAAACAAACAACACTGGAAACGTGTAGAACAACAAGAAGAACCTTGACAGTGACACATCACGCAGTGAGATGAGCCAGCGAGCTTCTGGCTACAGACTTCTCCTTCGCCCAGCTCTTGGAGTTCAAAAAGAGAAAAGAAAGGGATGAAATCTGAATGGCTTTGACACATAGCCCATCCATATCCCTGCTCTGTCACTGCCTTTCCACTCCTATTCTCATTAGAGTAATGTGATTTTACAAAGTGGCAGTAAGGAGGGGAGATGAGGCGACAAACCGGAGTGGCTGCTTGACGTCTCGCCGCCTCGTGACAACTCATCCCGGCGCCGGATCCCTGATTGGCGGTCGCGCTGAACGCTACTGAGTCGTGAGGAAACGTGTCATTGCCGAACATCATCTCCGGCAATGATGGTGACTCTGTCACACACACACACACACAAACACATACAGACAAGTAGAAAATGTGAATGGGAAGAAGAAAAAAAAATGGTCAACATGTGAGCTGCGTTTGAATGCATCTAAAATTAGAAATGAAATCATGCAGCTTCAGCAGGGAGGAATGAAATCCAATGTGAACAATGGCAAGCAAGACTAACACGCCGGAAAGGACTTGTTTAACCTTTGCTCTTTCTTGTCCCTCTGGAGGACAGGAATGCAAGTAGGACTTGTTGCAGACCTGAGCCATCGCTCTCTTGTTTATGTGCTGACCTGCAGGGCCGTTGCCGCGTCTAATATCTAGGAAGGAAAAACTTGAAAGCTGACTTACTGTCATGTATAAGACCTTTTTTTCTGTCCTGAACTCGGTCTTGACTCGGACTCAAACCTTTTTGGACTCGGTCTTGTCTTGGACTCGACTGGTCCTTGTCTTGGACTCGACTGAGGTGGTCTTGATGCAGAGCCGAGCCATCGCTCTCTTGTTTATCTGCTGACCTGCGGGGCCGTCACTGCATCTAATATCTAGGAAGGAAAAACTTGAAAGCTGACTTACTGCCCAGGGGTCTCATTTATAAAACTGAGCATAGGATTCTTAATAAAAGTGTATGTAGCCTTGTTACATACCGGTTTACCCCTGTTCAGGAGGTACTAGACCAGCTCTCCATTTAAAGGGTCCGATCCTTCAGGCCTATGGGTATTAGCCTATTAGGTGTTACCCTATTAGGTGCAACTGAGGACTGTTTAAGCTTAGCTTATAACTCAGGGCTGCAGTACTACAGGACTCCCGTAACCGGTCAAGGCAGTGGAAGACCAGCACTCCTGTGTTCTGCAAGAAAAAAGGCTGTTTTTGTCAAAGGACTCTGGTTGGTTTGAAGAGAGCAGAAAGGGCTGTCTGACAACCACACAAAGCAATAAAAGATTTTCTAAATACAGCGTACACTTAAAGGGATACTTTGCCGATTTTAGACCAGCTCTGTGTCATGGCAGAAGCTCTGTGTCATGGCAGCGTGTGATCGACCCTCTTCCGTGGCATCAGGTATCAGTTTGTTAATAACGTTTTTTTCTCAAACAGGCCTATGGAAGGGAATTATACGTGATAGTCGTGGTATGTGGTTATGGTGGCACTGCTATGAACCAATCAGATTTCCTTATTTTGATCTACCCGTTTCATGATCATCAATAATTTGTTGGATGGAATGCAACCACATGTATTTTTAGCCTTTTAAAATGGCTTTCACATGGCAAAATCAAGCTGAAAAAAACAATCCTTGTTGTCTTTCCGTGATGCAATGTGTTTGAGCTCATTTATTACGCAGCAACGTCACACACATGGTATCAAAACATCAAATGACACATATAAATTAATTTTAATACAAGTGCATCAGTCAATTTTACATCTTCTCACAACAGTTAAATCTTAAAAAATGACTTTTAACCCAAACAATAAATAGAGTAACTATACATAACGTTAACTATAACATTCTTAAATAGGGAAATAGGAAATTCTAGATTACTACCATTAATTATAATGGGACAGCAAATCCTTTGAAACCACGAAGTAGCAAAGTGAGCAGACTGGAGTGAATCTCAGCAACAAAAAAGTACAACACTAGAAACTGTCAGCTGCAACTAAATGAAGTGCTTTTCCTCCCCCCCTTAACCCAAAAGCAGTTTCACACACTTTTAATTATGACAGACGGCACTGGGCACACACAGCTTTGACAGCAGTGTCCGCTAATTGACGAAGACATTAAAAAAAGGATATACTAACACAGTTTGTATATGTCCACCATTATCTGGGGGGGTGTACTGTGCACTAACATATAGATGCATCCTGTCAGCGCTGCAGCCATGGAACAAACAAACACACACACACACACACACACACACACACAGACACCGCCAGGGTTGACAGCCGATGTTCAAACCGCTGCGAGCGTTTCTACATCGCTTTCTGTGAGTCGCAGCTCAAAGACGAGCACGTTGTTGATTTAACTTTTTAATGCCCCCCAACCACCACCACCACTACCACCTTCCCCGCCTCCTTTAAATTAATTAGGGGAGACGTTTCACAAATTAAGTTTATTCATATTGTCTGCTGGCTTGCTGCGACAGAATGAAATAATAAAAAAAAACGGAACCCTGTACTTTTATAGCCCTACTGTTAGCGCTAACAATGGCTGTCACAAAGCTGATTTTTTTTTCTTGTTCTTTTACATAGACGTACACACACACACACACACACACACACATTCCAGCTCCACCCCTCCATTTGCCAAAGCAGGAGGAGTAAGTGGTGGTGCTGGGGCTGGAGCTTGACTTTGTTAATCGTCAGACGACAGCTTAACAGCTTGTGCAACCGTAATTAACGCCGCTTGAAATAAACGTGACGGTTTGCAGAGTATGTGTGTGTGTGTGTGTGTGTGGTGAGATGGGGGCTGAGCGGAGGAAGAAGGAGGAAGAAGGGGTTGGGTGGATGAAAAAAAAACAAAAAACAACGTGGCAGTTGTAAAAAGTTGAAGAGAATCAAATAAATAATTCAGACAAAATGCCTCATCTGTCGCCTGCCATCTCAGGTGCAGGGCCCACCTGACTGAAGCGCCGCTCCTCTCGCTCTTTGGCTGAATAATTCACGCAACCAAAGAGGCAAAGGGTGACTTATAAAAGCCATTATTATGTTTAATAATGACTAATAGATGTCTTAAGCAGGGGTTGTGAGTAGTGGTGGGGTAGTGTTCGGAGAGGCAGGAAGGCCTTTCAGACCGAGCCAAATGGACTGATGAATGTTAGAAATGAGAGTTGCGTTTCAACGTTTCACTAGTGCATATTCATCAGCTGCCTTAACATTTCACATCCGCATTTTGATCCAGTTTGAGAAAGGGATTCAAAACAAAGGACAGTGCACGTGATGGAGACACCGGAAGTGAAAACACTTTACGTCGTGGGATGAACTTTTATCCAACAAGTACAAAAAACACACTGTGAAGACTGACTTTTATTCTGTTTTGTTTGTCACAAATGGAACTTTTTAGTAAGTTATGAAATCATGGGTGATCTAGGAGCAGCAACAGCTGTTCCCAAACGTTGTCACGCCACGTCAAGCCCTTACAATGACACATTAGATACAATTTTGTCCCGTGTTGACATTTTATTATTACACATTAGATACAATTTTGTCCCGTGGGACCCCCAGATTTTGTCCCAGGTTCCCGCACATGTGGACCGATATTTTGTGAAAATTTCATAGATGATGATACCAGACTCTTTGCTTTGCCCTGCGGGAAGTCACAAGCAAAGCTCACAAAAATGATTCGTAAAAATGGGAATAGGAATCTGCCACCCTGCCTGGGACACAAGGAGTTGTCCGATTATTTCCAATTATTCCCAATGTAGGACTGTTTTTCTTTTTAAAGCCATGCAAAATGATGCTGTTTTACCTTGCTGAGTGTTACGTCTTCTGGCTTCAAAAATGTTTTATGAGTCATTATAACATATAGACCCGCAGTTGGGGTCTATAAGACATCAGAAAGAGTGATTGTTTTGTATGAATGGGTCCTAATACCAAAGGTTGTACTCAGTAACTGCTGATTGGTCTATATAGACAACGTTTCATTTGTTGGATCGCTCAGGTGTAGCCAGAGGTGCCTTATTTTGGCGGGGTGATTGTCACCTTCCGCTTTCTTTGTGCTGTGATTCTAACTTCCGGTGGATTCTTGAGGACTATGGTGACCTGGTCCTCAGATCTCTGGAGGGTAAATCCAGACTATCTGTCCAATCAGAGTTTTCTCTAAGACTAAGACAACTTTTGAACGTATGTTCCACCCAAAAACACGTTCCTCCGTCCGCTGCTTTGCACCACCCAAGATGATTGTGATTGGTTTAAAGAAAAAACAATGAACCAGAGCATGTTTTGCTCCAATCCCAGAATGCTGTGTGGACTAGCCAGACCCTCCTCCGCAGCGCTGGGGTGGAAGGTCTGACAATGCAAGACTACCTATAGATTGATGTTTTATAAAATAAAATATCAATTGCATGGTACTAATGATCCTATAACAGCTCATTGTGTTTTGGTATGCAGAATATTAAAAAGGATTTAGAAGAATTTTAAAAATGAGTAAAGGGGAAAAGGTAGAAGAGATTGCTTTGGGATTAATTGAACAACAGGGCGGGAATTAACATCCGCCCTTTTGCAATGCGGGTAACTCTGTAATCACCTCCCCAAAAAAGGGGGGTAGCCAAGAGAATGAGTGTTCGACCCAAAAAGCAAAATACTGGTTGTTCAGGGGCCGGAACTAGGGGGGGGTTTGCACACAAAGACATTGATTTTACAGCTGGCTCCCTATCGCCTTTTTTATTGCTCGGGGGCAACCCCAAAAAGTCCCCCTGCAACTTTAACCAATCAGGAGTGAGAACAGGTCAAATTAATTTCCTTGATTCTTATGAAGCCGAGATTTGTGTGAAAATCTCACCAACAAAATTCAGCCGGCCACGCCTGCCAAAAAGTACACTTTTAAAATCAATTGGCCCGTAACGTTTTTTCACATAAATCCCGGGGGCCTGTTTCAATTGTGGTCCGGGGGCTCTTGCAGCTGGGGGGTAACCCATTTTCCCCCTTAACGCATTTCACACCACCGGGGTATGCAGGGAAAAACCGCAGGTAAAAAGGGGGGCAAAGGGGACCCCAAATTGAAAAAAAACACTTTTTGAAAGTGCAAAGATAACTTAAATACCCAAAAAGTAAAATTTTCAAAATGTATCATTGTGTGCCCACCTCGGCCCCCCGTGCTTTTGTCCCGAGTAGGGTCTTAGAGACCCTAAATTCCTTTTTTTAACTTTTATGAGTCAAAAAAAAGAAGCGGTTTAAAAATCCACCCGCCATTGTGGCAGGTGAAAAAAAGCAAAAAAATAAAATTAAGCCCGGTCACAGTGGATTTTAAAAATTTTCCATTTTTCCCCCTTGTGGGTTTTTAAAACAATATTAACAAGGCTGTTAGAGAAAAAATTTGACGAGCCCCGGCGGGGGTCTCAGGCCCACCTCCTTTCCAAGGTTAATGGGGTACCCGATCCCTTGTTCTGATGAAGCATAACAGCCCCCCCTGACAGCACCCCGTTTTCATAATATGCATGGGGAACTCTTTCATTTAAAGATCTCTTTTTCCCTTTAGGTTAAAGCAAAAAAAAAAAAAAAAGCAAAAAAAAATTCGTTCACGGGGAGTTCGAAAGAACTTAAAAAAAAAGACAGAAAAAAAAGGACCGGGTGAGTGCCAAAAAACTTTAATTAAAAAAACCCAATTTATCAAAGGCTTTTTTACAAGAAAAAAAACCTTAAATTTTTCCCCCACGATTTACCCTGACAAAAGGTGCGGGTTGGGAGCGCCCAAATTCGACACCCCCGGGCGGTTGGGCCCTCCCAGCGGGGCACCACGCTGCTCAGCCCAGCCCGACTTTTGGGGGGAACAACCCCCCCCCCCCCCCCGTCCCCAATCCCTTTAGCCTCTCTTCTCTCCCCTCTCTTTCTCCCTTTTTGCTCTAAACATGACCTTGGGGCTAATAAACGGCTTGGTTTTAAAGGGGGTTTTTTAGGTTTTCCCTTTTTTTGCTTGTTTGGGGGTTTTCTGGAATGGGGGGGGGGGGGATGTTAGAAGGGGATGGGGGGGGAGGAGAGAGGGGGGGTTGGGGGGGGAAGAAAAAAAGGGTACCCATTTTGGAGGGAGGGGGGGGGTTTGACAAAGAGAGGGGGGGGGCCCCGGCGGGGGGAGGAGGTGATAGGATTTTGGGTGGGGGTTTGGGAAAGGGGGGGAGGGGAAAGGGGGAGGATTATGGGTGACTCGGTCCGTAAACGGCCCGGCCCCCTTCCGGGTTAGAAACCCCGGGGCCCCCCTCGGGCCCCCTCACTGGCGGGGGTTATTGTTTTTACCCAGCGGTTTTCTTTGTCAAAAAAACGGTACCCCCCGTTTCGAGGCCCTTGGGAAACCCCCCACCTTTTAAAAGGGAAAAAGGAGCCTTTTAGTACTGAACCGGGGTCGGGTTTTTGCACGTGTAATGGGGTGTGAGTGTGTGTTGGTCTTTGTCTGGGGGTCAGAGGGCCCCCGTTTAGGAACCGGGGGGGGCAGAAAAAGATGAGAGGAGCCAGGGCTGAGCAGTGTTTTTGCGCAGTGGAGGGCACTTTTTGTACCCCGACAAAAAATTTTTGGATGGGGTCTTTCGTGGATGGAGTTGGGGGTTTTTACTTTTCAAACTCGGGGACATAGAAAGGGGGGCCCTTGGGGGACAAAAGGGGGGTCAAAGATCAAAAGTAGTAAATTTTTTAAAAGAAGAGGGGAAAAATTGGGGTTTTTTTTAGTTAAATGATTTTTAAGGGACTAAGTTAAAACCCCAACCGAGCCTTTTTTTTCTTTCTTTTTTTTCTGATTAAAGGGGCATTTGTGGGAAAGAAAAAAAAAAAACTAGATGGGGAAAAAAGTCATGGGGGCACATTTAAAAAAATTTCAACCACATTTTTACATACACAAAACACACCCCCCCATATTATAAATATTTAATTATAAAAGTTATTTTATTTTGGGAATCCAAAGTAATTTTTTTTTTAAAAAAAGGGCAACCGAATTTTAAAATAAAGGGTTTGTTTTAAAACCCGGGGGTTTTTAAAAAGGGGGGGGTAAACTGGAGGAGCAGGGGGGGTTGAAGTGGGCGGGGAAGGGTCCACTGTCCAACGTCCCCTCCGCCCACAGCACCCCTACTGCCCCCTCCACCCTCGACACAGAAAAATATTATGCAGCAGCCGGGCTTCCATTGAATCCCAGTGATTCATTGCCCAATTTTAAACTGCCAAGCTGTTAAATTGCATCAGGTCTGCCAAAATTCATTCCAGGACTACGGAGGAGATATGAAAAATTAAATGTCATCTCAGCTACAGTGGAAAACTTTTACCTCTCCTCCTAGTGAGGGCAAGAATATGCTAGATTCTGTTATGATCGATGGCCACGCGGGACTACGCTTAACCTACTTAGTGATGTCATGTTGGGCTGCAGCGCCTGTTTACTTTCAGTGAAATGACAGGAAGGCATAAACCCTATCAGCCACTGGCATCAGCCCCTGCTCTCTCTCTCTCTCTCTCTCTCTCTCTCTTCTCTCTTTTTTTCTCTCTCTTCCCCTCTATGTCTCTTTCTCCAATTTCTCTTCTTCTCGTCGTCTCCATTTTTGTGTCCATTCACACAAGCATGATTCCACTCCCCTGCATTCATCAATGTAAAACCTAGTCTGAAGGGGGGAATGACTATTTTAAAGATATATATATATATAATATATATATATATATATATATATAGATGAGAGAAGAGAGAGAGAGGGGGGGGGGGGCATTCATCCATATATGAGTTAACCACAGATTAGTGTCTGAATTAGAGAGAGAAAGTGAGTGGAGCAGCTTTGGATTTGGAGAACTGCTGTGGTCAGTTGTCATGCTTTCCCACGTGTCTCCATGGGGACATCTCAGGCTCCTAAAATGCATCCACGTTTCCTTCACTAACTTCCCTCCCCCTTCCGTCTAACTCCGTCCCTCACGAGAAAGCACGGGACAGACGCGAGGAAATAACGACATGAGAGAGGCAACCAGGAAACGTGTTTTTGGAGGGATGGGACGTCCTTTCCTCAGCTGTATGGGCGGAGTTAGCAAGGAAGGCTGCTCTCAGTTCCCCGCTCCCCAGAGAACCCCCCCTCAAACCCCCATCCTCCTCACTCTTCGGGGGCAGGAAGATCTTGAGATGGGCCTGAAAAGTAGCACCAGAACCACTTTTTGGGTTTAAGCGGGAAGATCAAAAAAGAAATGGATTCAGCCCCCCCTTTTATAGGGTTTTCTGCCTTTTACGGAGGAGGGTTCAAAATCTGTCTTGGGCTGGAAAACAAAGCTCGGAGGGGTTTTTTTTGGGGGGGGGAAAAAAAATGTTTCACCACAAACGAATTCTTTTGTGTGCAATTAGTGCCGAGGGGGGTTAAAAAGGTCTCCTGTTTGTTTTGGGGAAAACTCCGAGTTTAAAATCAGGGTTTTTTTGAATTTTTTTAAAAATTTTTTGGATTTTTTTCAGTTTCCAACCTTTTTTTTTCTTTTTGATTTGGTTTTTTTAAAAGGTCATTTTTCTTCAACTAATTTCACAAATACCCACAGTTGGGGCCCAACTTATTAATTATATAATATAAATTTTAGAGACCATTTGGACAGTCACTTCTCAACAATGGGCTGTCAACATCAAATTTCATAAAAAAAGCCCAAACAATATTAATGGCCCCATTTTCCTTACAGGAAACCCCTTTCTTTTTTTAAATTTTTTTTAATTTTTTTTTTGAGACACTATTTAGGGGTTTCCGTGTCACACAAGAAACCTGGAACTGCCCCCCCCCCCCCTCCCCCCCATTCCGTCTCTCACACCCTGCTTCCGCTCTTTATGCACTGCGAGGCCGGCGATATTATTATTACGAATATCATTGTATTAATCACCAGGATAAAATGACTGGTTTGGCTATCTGAATGCCTCATTTAGAGAAACTTGGCTCCCGATGTCATGGTTATAAATTACAGGCAGGCCTGAGTTTCACCTGAGGCTCTCCTCACCTCTTCGTCTCCACTCCTCTCCTGCATGTTCACACACAACACACACCACACACACACACACACACACGGCTGACATGCAGGTGACTGCAGGAAGAGCGGTAAATGCACACAAGTATATGTAACACATGCATTCACCTAATTCAGTTTTATTCACTCCTATAGCCTTAAATGACAGGTTTGTCCTAAAATACATACATTGGGCCTTCAGAGGCCCATGGCCATATTACGGCCTGTCTAAATCACTCATTCTTTAGATTGTTATTTTTTTTAGGCCTTTAATTGACAGGCAACTGAAGGGGAGAGAGAGGGGAACAACAAGCAGCAAAGGGCCACTGTTCAGAATCCACTGTTCTTTCACACAGCACCTTAGTGCATTCTTTGGTCAACGTGAGTTGTGTTTAAGTGTAATCTAGAAATAAGCTTTACTTACTTACTACTGGAAAAGAAAAGTGACCATGCTCAGGATGAGTCCAGCACCATCAAAGCGTTTATTCATTAACAGCACAAATCTAAACATAATTATATATTATAGCAGAGACCCCCTGGTGTATTATTTTATAAAATTGAGTTGCATTTTAAACCGGACCTACAACTACATAAGGCGGCCTCGAGACTTTAGACATACCTATTAATGGTGCGTGCTATACTAAGATAATAAATAATAATTATTGACATATGCATATACTTATACATACTATTTTCTTAAAATATGGAACAGTTAATCCTTAAATGTACTAGAGTAGTTATAAGTGGGTCCTACGAGGTGGGGGTCCAAAATTGCCCCCAAAAATTGGACCTTTAGGTGGGGGTCAAAATCCGCCCTAAAAAGGTGGGGGTCAAAATCACCCCCTCCCTAATAGTCCAGGATTCACATGCGCGCGCACGACTGTTACGAGTGCTTCACATGCACAAGCACGCAAGTGTTACGCAAGCGCAAAGGGCCCATTTTTGGGGGGGGGGATTTTGACCCCCACCTAAATGTCCAATTTTGGGGAGGGATTTTAGACCCCAACCTAATAGAGCCATACTCATAACTGCTTACCTGTATCTGTGGAAGGCTTCCTTACCTATAGGCCAGTAAGCCTATCATCAAGGTTATATATATATATATATATATATATATATATATATATATATATATATAGTATACATTGGGGAGAACAAGTATTTGACACACTGGTGATTTTGCAGGGTTTCCCACTCACAAAGCATGTGGAGGTCTATAATTTTTGTCTGAAACAAAAATCCAGAAAGTCACATTGTATAATTTTTAATAATTAATTATCATTTTATTGCGTGACATAAGTATCTTTGGATTTCTTTTATTTATTCTTTCGGGACTTCACAATGCTGATCTGTGTTGACCTGTAGATAGTAATTTGAAGGGTTGCTTCCCCTAAATAAAAAAAAAATATTAAATTAAATATTATTTGAGATATCTGCATAAGACACATTTTATCTTTACAGTGGTCATGAGTGGAATATACAGGTAGTTTGTGATACAGCATTAAAAAAAAATGGAAAAAAAAAAACATTTCTTTTCAGAAACATTGTCTTTGTTACTTTGCACAGTCCACAGTTATATGTACAGTATATGTATATAAACATAGCATATAACAGGCAACATTGAAAGATATTAATAAGTTCAGAAAACACAATTTTCTGACATCTACGATTGGAAAAAAGAAAAACAATAAATAGCAAAATTATCATTTTTTGGCCATATTGTTGTCAATACTGTGTTCTGAAAGGTTTATTAAGATTACTTATTTATTAAAAAAAAATTGTATTTCATAGCTCAATATGTGAGTAAGAAATGAATCTAAAGAGCCAGGGTATGTTGAAAAAAAAAAAAAGGGTTAAAGGGTCGATCCTTAGACCTGTGTTTTCAGATAACAAAAAAGAAAACATTAAAGAAGAAAACTCAATAAAAAGCAAAATATGATATCATTTATAAGTATTAACATGAGTGTTTAGAGAGAAGACCAAAAACATTACAAAGGTTAGTTAAAAACCCATTCTCTTCCAGATCGTCCATTGCAGACACATCTTTCTACACGTATGAGCATATCTGGTCCAGTGAGACACACACACACACACACACACACACACACACACACAGATGAAACAGGGATGGGGTACACAAGGCAGACTTTGTGTGTGATGTGTATACTTTCACCCCCATCCGTGCTCCATATTTCTATGTGATTAAATTATTCAGTGGTACAAACTACAATTATGCTTTATTAAAAATTATTAAAAAATTCTCGCCAGGCTTCGCAGTTGTGAAAGAATGTATTGCCTGGTTGTTTTTCTAATTTGCATCATTGATTCTGGTGGTGTTTGAGCAGCAATGATGATCCCTATCTCTCTCTCTCTCTCTCTCTCTCTCTCTCTCTCTCTCCTCTCTCTCTCTCTCTCTCTGATAGGGATGGGATGTATTAGTGCATGGGGAGGGGGGGATGAGGGGGCAGGACGAATGGCGTTTTCCTCCATTGATATATGTGCAAGCGTCTGTTTTTATTTACATGTGTTTATCAGCTTTATGAGTCGTGGGAATTTGTTGTTGAGTTATTTATGTTTTTATTTATCTATCGACGCTTTGAAAAAGCCCAGCGAGGAGGATAAGAGAAATACACGCCTCATTATCCCTCCCAAAAAACCCTTAAAACCCATAAACTTCGGAACATTTTTCAACACCAAACTAAGGGATCAAACTCGTATCTGCCATTTTGCTTAAATATGGCATTTCCATATATTAAATATACATGTGGAATTTACACTTCAAAGTTGGGCCCATTACGTGAGCCATTAGTTGTACTTGTAACAGCAGATCCCTATGCCCAGGTTATGAATGATTTAACAGTGAGTAAGTGTAAACTAGATTACATTTTCTTTCAAAGCAGCCATCTCCTCAGCGTTTTTGGAAAGAGGGGGCATCGGGTGAGAGATGGACAGACTGTTAAAAGGATAAAAAAAGAGAGAAGGGATGACACAGGAAGAGTTAGAGAGGAGAGAGAGAGAGAGCATCGGCCCTCTCCCCTCTCGTTGCGTCTTGAATCCTGAGCAATGACTGGCTACTTTAGCAATTAAAATCCGGGGCAAAGACACAGCAGCTTGCTTTGGCCCAGAGACTGGCCCATTCATCATCCCAACTGCCATAAAATAGCACTAGATGGATTCTTTGATTTTAGCTTTGGAAGAACATAAATCAAAATCTAAACCACGGCCTGTCACAAGCATCACCAGAATTATCCATTTGAGAGAGAGAAGAGCCGAGGAGGATCGAGATAGAGAGAGAGAGAGAGAGAGAGAGAGAGAGAAGAGAGAGAGAGAGAGAGAGGGATCTAGTCTCATTGTTTCTGCTCCTCTTTGCAGACTAACCCTCCCACCCACCACCTATCCCCCAGTGTGACACCCTGGGTAATCTATAAGTGTCTCATAATGAGGCTTTTTCTACAGTTCAACACCGGCATTCATCAAGCATTACACAGAGGAAGCCTATTCTTCAATGCTTTGTCATTTCTTTTTTTTTTGGGGGGGGGGGGATGAATTGGGAACTTGGATGAGACAAAACGTGAATATCAGATCTAACACACTGCTATCTAAAGAGATGATTTGTATCATCAAAGCAATGCTGCATTTTTTTTTAAATTCTTGCCAATATTGCAATTAGCACAGATGTCATTTTTGTACTCATTTGCACTGGATGTAGCTTTTTCCACGCGTTTTGCCCTTTTTCGGTTTCACTGTTTTAGGTCAATGAAAATGGATTTATTGGACAAGTCCTTCTAGGATGATGCGTTTCAGAATTTTTTTTAACAGGACTGATCAGCCCCTTAGTGGATATACATTCAATCTTCCAGGTACATGCAAAGTACGCAGGCAAGTAGGATAGAACGCCTTTACTGTCATTATATACAAGTGCAGTACCTGTGCGATGAGATTGAAGCAACCCTTTTACAGTGTCAACACAAAATATAAAAACGTTAAATATTAGAATACAGAATATAAAAATATAAAGTATAGGTAGTGCAGAGGAAAAAAAAGGAAGGGGGGGAACCTGGTGCACAGTCCGGAGGCCTGAGAGCAACTATACATCAATAAAATTGCTTTGTGTACACATAATGCGAAAAGTAGTTAAGTATTAACAGTTTACTTTTATATTAAAAGTACTGTATGTAAAACAACGCCATATGTGCCTGCGCCGCTGGTACGCAGTTTTGAAAAGCTAGTACATCTGGGCTATAACTGTACATTGATGAATATTTAAAAAGTCCTGTTAGCGGTTCGAACTTGCATGAAACTGCGCCTCATTGGTGACTCCTCACAAAGGAGTCAATGACACACACTCAAGCCAAAAACTCTGTTTCCCCTGTCCACAAAACAACACTTAACCCTTGTGTTGTCTTCCCAAAAACCATGAACCTGAAAATGAATATTTTTTGTGCTTTCCAATGTTTTTGTTGCTTTTTCTGATTTATGTGTCACTTTTTTCATGCTAATGTTGCTTTTTAAAACACCTAAGCTGGTTTAAAAACAGGTTTTACACTTATTCTTGGAATTCATGGTCAACAAACAGACAATTATTTTGACTAATAGTTAAGATCTGAGGATGTTGAGTGGCTCACAGATGGGTACATGTCAAAGTTTAGTCCTTGATACTGTTTTGAAACCATTAAAAAAAAAATTGTGTGCTATAAGATTAAATAAAACACCCAAAAAATCCAATGAAAGTAAACATTAATTTTACCTGGAGAATGTTTTATGGAATCATCCATGTTACCTTTGGGCAATTTGGTTAAAAGAAATCCATATTTCTGATATAAAACACTTTGAAACGGGTCAGTTTGACCCAAGGACAACACAAGGGTTAAAAGTGAATTTCTGAAAATCTGTAACTTGGCAGGAGTTTTTCAAAAACATTGTTTTTCAGCGACCTAAAACTCAGTTTAAAAAATATGTGTGCAAGTGTATGGGTCTAACTTTTAACTTGATTTTTGATTAAAGGGTTAATCCCTTTAATGTGTCACCCATCTGTATTCCATAGGTTTTGTTTTTAGAATACTTTCGGCAGTCATTAATTCCACCAAATTAAAGGTATCATCACATTACTATTGTCGGTGTCCAAATTATCTGTGTAAGAAACAATTGTATAATACGAGAGAACATTACATCATCATCGTCAATAGATTTTCTGCTGAAACGTCTGAGCTTCTGAAGCATCACTGATCTGAAGCTGTTGGAAATGTGACCAAAATAGAGCTTTTGAAACCTTTTCTGATGTGATTCTCTCAGTAATGTACGTCACTCCATCAAGGTATACTGAAAAATCTAACAATGAAATCAGACAGTGAGACATTCTGCCACAGGGTTCCCAGTTAATGAAAGATGGCTGGAACCGGTATTGTTTACTGTGAAACAAGTTGCTTTTCATAAAAATGAATAATGAGCCACAGGAGGGGGTGCAGCATCTCTTCATTCTCTACTAATCCAAATGGGCATTGCATCTGATTCCCATCAGGTGTTCTTGGTGTCCGCTGACTACTCCACATTCCCCCATTTAGCTTTTCACTATTTCACCCCTCTTATGTAACCCTAGCGTGATATTGAAGTGAGGACGAGGTTTGATAAGGAGAGATAGAATGTCATCATATTCCAGCTTACTTTTAGTTCTCTTTCTACATTCAAGTAGCCTGTAAGGGTCTGAAAGGTCAGTGTGGCATAATTGAATGTGTGAAGGGTGTATATATATATATATATATATATATATATATATATATATTATATATATATTATATATAATTTTTCATTGATCCCCAGTGGAGATATTATAATTTACTCTCTGTTTTTGTTAGAATCAGTACAGACAGAACAGGAATACACACACATGGACCAGCGCCCTGAGCGGTTGGTGGGGTATGGTGCCTTGCTCAAGAGCCCCCAAAATTGACTCACAGTCAGGAGAAGCTGATTGTTATTCAAAGTTCTCGTCCAGGGCTTTAAAAGTTTGCAGGGTTTTTCTACAGAAGCCTCCGCTCGATCCAAACCCTTACTCGATCTATTCCCTAAACATATGTTTGAACGGATAAATCGGGGGCATGTCCCTTTCTCAGAGCACCTGCTTGTCCAGGAAGAACGGGCCTTTTTTTTCCACCCCGAACCCACTTTTCCGTAGGGGGACTTAAATTTGGGGTGCCCCCCCTTTCCCCAACCGAACCCCCCTTCAACGACCTGCCCCTCAATACTTTGTTTTTAAAATGATGAAAATCCCTACAACTGCATAAAATTTGCTGTGTAGGTCCCAAAATTCGTGATTGTACACAAGCCCTTCTTCTAACGAATGGGTAAATTCCGTCCAAAGTCACAGCTCACAAACCTGGGATCTCCCCCATACTTATCTAGAAAACTCCCCCAAATTGTTACTGTTGAGTTGCTTGTATTATGTCATCCCCTTTTTTGGGAAAGAGATACGGTATAAACATTGTGGTTTGCGCAGCCTGTCTTAAAAAACAACTTTTAAATAGGTTTTTAAAACAAAAAATTCTACAATATACGCTATGCTGCGGTGTCCGGGTACCCTTTCATTCACTCAAAAACAAATGTCTATGAACTGATCCCAGGCCGCAATTTTGTCAGCACAACAAATTGAAAATTTTTTTAAACATAACATTATTTCTGGGAAAATCCTTCATCAGTTTATTTTTAAATACTCATCGATCACATTTTTTGGGGGGCTTGCAAATGGTGGATACTTTTTTTCTTACTGAAAGCTGGGTAAAACAAATCTACATATTTTCCCAAACCCAAATGTAAAATTTTCAGACCTTAAGAGAAAATAGACACAATAGACCAAATTATTCAAGTTAGCTTAAATTTAAATTCTCCCCGGGTTTTTTTATTAGAAAAAACTAGTAAATTTTTAACAGCTTGGGGGGAAAGAGTGGCAAGATTTTCCTAAATTAAAAACCCCCAATTTTGAGACCCAATCTCAATTCTTTTTTACTTTTATTTTTTCACGTTTTTAATTTACATTTTTTATTCTATGTTCTATTCGGGGGTTTATTTTTCCTTTTTAAATTAATTTTTTTCCTTGTAATTTTTTTGTTGATACTTGATTCCTTTTCCTGCTTGTTTTTTTTTTGTCTCCCCCGCCGGAGTGTTTCACCTGTTCCTCGTAAACTCTTAGTCCCTGCCCCTGTTACCCCCTTTCTTTACTTGTGATTTATCTTGGTGTTCTTTTGTTCATTTTTATTGCCCTGCTTTGTTCATGGGTCAATTCCCAGGTTTCCTCCTTTTTTTTCTTTCTAGTGTTTTTGGTTCACCCTTTGGTTGCCTGTTTTTTTTGTATTCCCTTTTGTTCTTAAATCTGTTTTTTTTTCACCCAAACCGCCTACTGGGATCCTGCACCTGACCACTTGGAAATTTTTGATCAATTGTTTGGGGGTTTTCCCCACTGCCCAAGGTTTTCCATGGAAAAAAATTGTTCTGGGTTTCTTTTCTTAAACAGCAATTAATTATTTTTTGCGGGACAGTCTAAATTTACTACTGTATTGTTTTCCAAAATGGGTCACATTGAATCTTAAAGTTTTTTTTAACTGCATGAATTTCCTCTTTTTTTTTTTTTTTTTTTTTTTTTTAGAATTGGGTGTTCCCAGGGTTTTAATTTTGGGCCACACGTTTTGACTTTTACATACTGCTACATGGAACCACATCACAAGGCATAGCATAAATATCTATAGTTAAAATGATGACACACAGCTTCACATTGCCTTGTCTCAGGGCCAATTTTCAAGGCTGACATTTTGACTTGTCATAGTAGGAAAAGCTGAAATTTATAACCTTAACTATGGCTAAATTCCATCAAGTGTCCCAATAAGCAATTTCAGTAAGTCAACATGCACAATACCATTGCCTCTCTTAAGTGGAATGCAGCCATCCTTAATGGCTATGTGCTTTTTATTCCTACTATAACATGTCAACATGTCTGCTGTGAAAAAGGTCTATTGCATTTTAGATATCAAGTTATGGATGGCAGAGTTTCTACAGCCCACCAAGGACAAAACTAAAGTATTGGTTATTGGTACTGCAGCTCAGAGAGATAAACTCAATCTCTAAATGCACACCTTTATAAACTGCAGAATTTACTATTGTCATCTACTACTTTGTGGTCTCCCTAAATTTCACCAATTTGAAAGTCTCTGCACTGCCTTCTTGTTTAAGAATTGATTTAAAGGTCCTTTTATTGGTTTATAAAGCTCTAAATGGTCTAAGTCTTATCTATTTTCAAAGATTAGACAACAGTCAGTGCCTCCATATCAAGTTCGGGATATGTGTTGTCACAGTGTTCAAGCAAAAATAGTTCCAATATGACAGAATTTCACACGATCACCATACAAACCTGGAGGACATTATTCAACATCTGAAAACCTCGACCTGTTGCCTTGATGTTCTACCAACGGGACTTTTCAAAAATGTTTCCAATTGTTTGACTTCTGATCTTCTACAGATTGTGAACACATCTCTTCTTTCAGGAATTTTTCCACAGGCCCTGAAACTGCAGTAATCAAGCCACTTTAAAAAGAACAACCTAGACAAGTCACTAATGAGCACTATAGGCCAATATCAAACCTTCCGTTTTTAAGTAAAATCATTGAAAAGTAGTCTTTCAACAACTCAACCATTTCTTGTCACTAAGCAACAGTTTTGATACCTTTCAGTCGGGTTTCCGACCACACCACAGCACTGAAACGGCTCTTGTCAAAGTCTTTAATGACATCCACCTTAACACAGATAATGGCAAAATTTCAATCTTAGTATTACTTGATCTCAGTGCTGCATTTGACACGGTCGACCACTGACATACTACTAGCCCGATGGAAAACTGCGTTGGCCTTTCTGGCTAAGTACTAAACTGGTTGAATCCTACCTAAAGAATAGGGATTACTTTGTGTCTATAGGAAATTATGCATCTGAGCGTACAAATATGACTGCGGAGTTCCGCAAGGCTCCATTCTGGGGCCTCTTCTGTTTAACATCTACATGCTTCCACTGGCTCAGATTATGGAGAAAACAAAATAAATTACCATAGTTATGCGGACGACACACAAATTTACATAACCTTTCGCCAGGGGGCTATAGTCCAATACAAAAACTGACTAAGTGCATCGAACCAAATTAACGGCTGGATGTGCCAGAACTTTCTGAAATTAAATGAAGGAAAAACTGAGGTGGTTGTTTTTGGAGCAGAGAGGAACGATTAAAAGTCTGCGCTCAGCTTCAAACAACAATGTTAAAAACAACAGACAAGCCAGAAATCTTGGTGTAGTCATGGACTCAGACCTGAACTTTAACAGCCACATTAAGACAATTACAAAGTCAGCCTACTATCACCTTAAGAATATATCAAGGGTTAAAGGACTTATGTGTCAACAGGATTTGGAAAAAAATTGTCCATGCCTTTATCTTCAGTAGACTTGACTACTGTAACGGGGTCTTTACAGGCTCCCTAAAAAATCAATCAGACAGCTGCAGCTGATTCAGAACGCTGCTGCTCGAGTCCTCACTAAGACCAAGAGACTGGATCACATCACTCCAGTTCTGAAGTCTTTACACTGGCTTCCTGTGTCTCAAAGAATTGATTTCAAAGTACTCTTGCTAGTTTATAATCACTTAACGGTTTAGGTCCAAATATATTGCTGATCTGCTACTACACTATGAACCACCCAGACCTCTCAGGTCATCTGGGACAGGTCTGCTTTCTGTCCCCAGAGTCAGAACTAAACAGGTGAAGCAGCTTTCAGTTTCTATGCTCCTCATATCTGGAATAAACTCCCATGAAACCTGTAGATCCGCTGCTACTCTCAGTTCTTTTAAATCAGGCTGAAGACCTTTCTATTTGATGCTGCCTTTCTTTAAATGACTAATCATTTCTTTAATTTCTTATGCTGCACTGTAAATTTTATTCTTGTGTTTTTATGTTTCTCTTTGTTTTTAACTGTCTATTCATGTGGTTTTACCGGTTTTTAATGCTTGGATTTTTAAAACTGTTTTTACTTGTGTTTTATCTGTTTAACTGATTTTGTGTAAAGCACTTTGAATTGCCTTGTTGCTGAAATGTGCTATACAAATAAAGCTGCCTTGCCTTGCCTATTTATCAGATTTGCCTTTAGCCTATGACCCTCTGGAACCCTCAGTTCGTCTGGTGGTGTAGCCTTTCATTGTGTCATTCATCCCTAAAGTCAAACCAAAATCCCACAGTGAGGCATCCCTCTATTACCACGGTCCATGCCTCAGGAACAGCCTTCCTGAGGACCTTCATTGGGCTTTATCTATTTATTTGACTATTCATCTTTGCATTTAGCCTGTTCTTACTTCTTGGTGTATTTTGGTACATACCATGCTGATGTTTTTATCTATTTCTAATTCAGCTTCTGGTATTTCCTCACTGTACACTGATGAGATTTTCCTCAGCTTTTCATTTTTAGTGAATGCTGTCATTGAGTTTTTCATTAATTACAAAGCCACTTAAGACTTTGTGTTGATACTTTAAAATGCACTTTGAGTGTATTTTATATGTTTGAAATTTGCTATACATATAAAGTCTGATTGATTGACTGACTTATTTTAATCATCATTGTGATGCTGCAATGTCTGTTTGCTGATGGAGGATTAATGCACATGCACACTCCTTCCCATGTGACCAAATGCCAATTCCCTTTACATCTGATCCTAAAGTGTTTAGTATTGATACAGTTTATCAAAGTCAAAAGATCCATCCGCTTCCATCAGTCCACAGTCCTGCCAATTCTTGCCTGCCTGCGTGCTTGCCTGCCGGGGCCCAGGATTAATCTTGGAGGGATTCGTTTGATTTGTGGTCCTCATTTGTATGTCTGTCTGTGAGAAAATGGAGGACAGCTGTCAATGCAGAGGCATTTGTCTCTGTCATCTCCTCCCCTCCTCCATCCGTGTCCCTGTCTTGCCTCCATTCGTCTCTCTCCCTCGTTTTTCCTCTTCCTCTTTGTCTCTTTTCAATTCTCAGTCACTGAGCACTCCACGAGGCATCTAAAAATGGATAACTCCATTGTCTCACCCACTTAAGAGCAGATTCAATCAAAAATAAAGCAACACATAAAATAACCTATTTTAATTCCCCCAATGCGATGAGGACATTCAATTACCTCCTTGGAAAGGCGCGTTTTTCATGGTGGTGACAATTAAAGTCGTATTTAATGTTTAAAGCATATTACTTTCCTTTATTACAGATCTCATAACAAAGTCAGCAGCCATCAAGGTGTAAAAAGCCCCCCAATCCTTTTTGTTTTGCATTTTATTGCAAAAGCTCATCAAAGCGGTAGACAATGGGAATGTGAAGAACCAAGGGGTGTGTGTGTGTGTGTGTGTGTGTGTGTGTGTGTGTGTGTGTGTGTGTGTGGTGTGTAGAAAAAAGAAAAAAGGGGTCAAGAAGCAGTTATAGGGTACCATTTGTTTCAGTGTATTGTTAACACAGTTCTGGATGACATATAGAGTTATTACAAATATAAATGTAAGCAAAAGATCATTGTCCCAGTGTACGTTTAGGCTAAGTTGCTTTCCCGATTACTTCAGAGTGACTAGAAACATGGAGGAAAAGTGATATTGAATGATCAAATCAAGAACATTTTATAATCACAAAACAACGTCATATCACATGTCAGGTCCAGATCCTGCTCATAGTTCACATTTGTGTTGTTTATGTTGACTTCCTGTTTTCTTTTAACATACCCACTGTCTGTTTATGTTACAGGCAGGGGCGTTAGACTGTGGGGGTGGGGGGGACTGAGTACCCATGGCCTTCATGTAAAGAAGACCCAAAAAGATGCTAAAATGACTAGCTGTGGATGAGGCGAGGGGCCCTTAGAAAATGCCTTTCTACAGGGCCCAGAATGTTGTGCTGTGCCCGTTACCTGTTACAGGTCACATGTCTTCCCGTCTTTGTCTGCCTGCCACCTGTGTGATTACCCTCCCTTCCCTAATGTGTGCCACCTGGGTGTAATTGTCTCCACCCACCTCAGTGTGTGTATTTATACCTTGTGTTCCTCGTCAGTTGCAAGACTGTTGTAGTAAATCGTGTCTCACTCTCCAGGGTCATGCCTAGTGTCTCTTCCCTGTGTCTTTGTATGACCTCTTGCCTGCCTTTGACCACGTTTTTGCCTGCTGTTTTTGTACCTTCGCCTGCATTGTACGTTTGTACAATAAACTCCATTACCTTTTACATCTGCTTTTGGGTCCCATGACAACATACATCAAAGTGTAATCAAATGAAATCAAAGTGTAATTGGAAGTGAATACTTATTATGTGATGTTTATTAAAAAAAATAGAGAACATGAACATCTGCGAATGAAATGTTATGAAGTTGTAACATGTAACATTTAATCTGTTGTAATGTCAAAAAATATCAATGAAAAAAGAAAGACATTGATTGCATATTTTAAAGAGTAATCTGGTAAAATGCATGGGTTCAGTCTTACACAGGTGATCTGTTTCAAAATACACGCAACAAAATATTTTTTGAGACAGTTGATCCTTTGACTATTGACAGAGAAATATTCCACAGAAACTAAAATAAAATAAACATAGGTCAAACATATTGGGTCCTTTCTTGCACCCGGCGCAGCGCAAAGCCCAACGCAAGTGTCTTTGCAACTGTAAGACCAACACAGTTGTCATTTTCCTGTCCAGCACCCACGTCGTTTAAATATCAAATGCACCTGCGTCCATCTGTGTGTCCTACAGGGAGGTGTGTTCAGGTGCCTGCTTGGCGTGTTGTTATCTTGAGTCAGCGGGAAGTGATCGCACCATTGACCAACAAAAACCTGGTCTCAAGACAATAGCGTAGCACAGGATTAAAAAAAATCATCTGGGTGGAGAAAGAACCCCCCCCCCCCGGCAGCTTCCGGGTATGAATGTGTAACTGTGTGAATGTGGCAGGTCCACATTGGAAAGGAGAATTTGTTCTCAATTGACTTACTTGGATAAATAAAGGCTATACAAAACAAATTACTGTGCGTGTGCACACTATGCTTGTTGCAAACATAGGGACGCCCAGCAGCACAGAAAACATGCAAAAGATTTTAAAAGAACTATTACAATGTGGTCTACTCGCATGCTTTCACAAGAAAATCCTCCATCATAATAGAAATGTGCCAAGGTACAAACTCGCCTGGCTATCAAAGGGAATGGGAGATGACACTCTGATTGTTTTTTTTGCATGTTACGCCCAAAACACACCTGTGATTAATTATAATACATTTGAACCATGCGCCGGACCTTTTTCTGCCGCCTTCAAACTAGCCAAAGTGGATTGCGCACGCCTTAAAAGCACCTGCGCCTCACACACCGTGCGCTTAGATCATTGAAATAGGTCTAGAATTTAAAGTACTGGATTAAAAGTGAGTGTAAGAGATAAAACAAAAGACATACAATGAAAAAAAAAATTAAAGAGAGAAAGATTCCTCATGCAATGCATGCAATAGATAATGTGTATACAGATGTATAACAGTTATGAGCAAGTAAACGCTGGATGAGTAAAACAATCTCACCTTTGTGTAGGTTATTCTATTATTATTAGGTCCCTTTTGTAATGTTTTTTGCTGTGTCAGAGAGTAATGTGTTTGTATTGTTTGAGGTTAGTGGAGGCATATCAGACAATAACCAGTACAACTATCCAGACTGGGACTCAAAGAAACACTTATCATACATGTATTGATGAAGACAAGGACAACAGCATAAATTATTAATACGGTTATACCTGTATGAATTAAATAGCATACTGTTCCACATATTAGCACTTATAATTGAGACTGATGTAAACAATATTCAAGTGTTGTACGATTTGAAAATAAAATGTGTCTGATGTATCTATGAAGATTTGAGTTGAAAAAAGTGAAGTGAAGTGAAAACAATATTTCCAATATCATGTAGCCATGGCACCGTCAATATTAGCTTCCTTTCCCTTTGACCCAACTAATCATCTAGGATGCTAATTGTTCAAATGAGAAAACGCTCAAAACCATGAATCGCATGGTCGCACCACTTCAACCACGCGTCTTTGTCTTCCACATTTGTGCCAACACACCTGTGAAACGGCAGTATCTTTTTTTTTTTTTAGCAAAGTGTTTTTTAGAAGGAATCAAGCCCATGGACGTGCCGCTGTGGCTTGGCTAGCACCTTTCACTTCATTGGCCCAATGAAATACAGTGTTCATTAGGCCATTGATCAACTGGTCTCATCCTGTCACGAGATTACAGCTGGCCAGCGCACCCACCTACACACACACACAAACACACGCTCACACACACACCTCTGCCATGGGACACAGGGCTGGTAAGTGGGGTCAGAGGTGGCTTGTAGTAATCCATCTAACCAGCGTGACAGCGGCAGCTAATAAATCACTTATTCATCGTTTAATCCATCGTCTGTCGCCAACAAAACTCCCAGAAAACAATGCCTTCACAAAGCCCACTCCCTGGTGCAGAGCATCCCCGCATCCATGCAGACAGGTGCACCACAGCTCCGGCGCTGCATACACACCCCAGATAAAAGTTGGTCAGAGAAATCTGTACCGTTGACTTTTTAAATATTCCGTCCTGACCCCAAAACCCACCGGCGGGTTTGAAAAAAAGCATCTTTAGGAAATCGCCCAAAAACGTACCCTCACTCACTCCCCTTTGAACAAGGGGTCTTCAACGTGTTTTAACCAAGGACCCGTTAACTGAAAGAGACGGAGCAGGGACCCCCAACTACACATATTGTATAAAGATACTGTTCAACTGAGCCTAAAATAATATGTACGGTGGCCTAAAGCCTTCACACACACCTTTTTATTGCATAGAATAAGCTCAGTTTGTTAATTTTATAAATCATGTTCCAATGTTAAACTTTGTTGTTGCACAGGGAATCTTCAGGATTAAGGGCGTTTTTTTACACCTACCTCATTGGATCCGGACTTTCGGACGTTTCAGTTTGGTCTGAACCGAAGTCGCAGGTGAGAAAGGTGCCTCGGACCACGGTCCGGATCAAAACACCAAATTTTGGTACGATCAAAACAGGTGTGGACCAAATTGAACTATTTTTCTGTTAATTTGCAGTATAAAAAAACACTTTTTGAATGGTTCGGACATTCGGACCAATTACAGAAAATTAGGCAACTACGTACCGTAGAAGAAGAAGAAGAACGGGAAAAAAACCCTGCTAGGACAAGCAAAAATGTGGAAGTACGTGGGGAGAGGAGGAGATCAGACATTTAATTTCAGTTTGGTCAGAGGAAAACATTAAAAGACAATCAGAAACCATTCACATAGAGTAAATGCCGACATTTATTGTATTTTGTGTTGTGCTTGAAGTCGGTGCTGACGTTGTTGCTGGTGGTAGTCATACCCTGATAACACAATCTGGATTTGCTCATTCATTTGTTCATTCATTTTCATTCTTACAATGAAGATTACCTGCCAAAAAAATGGCAAAACGGCAAACATCAACCCCAATCAAACTAACCAATAAAAATGAGACGCAACACATGGCTTTTAGGTACAGTATGTCATGGAAAAGTTCTTTAGTGCGCAAGCAAAATAACCATGTGAAACCAAAAAGAACGGGATCAAATGGATACAATGTAATTAACCCTTGTGTTGTCCTCGGGTCAAATCTGACCCTTTCAACCAAATTGCCTAAAAATAACATGGATGCCATACAATGTACTTCAGGTAAAATGAATGATTACTTTCACTGAATTTTTGTTGTTTTATTGAATTTTATGGCATTTTAAAAACGTGACCAAAACCTTGGAAGAAATGACAAACATTTTTTTTTTTGTTTTATTGAATTTTATGGCATTCTAAAAGCGTGACAAAAACCCACAAGAAATTAATCGTTTTTGTATAACGTCATAAAAATGAGGTTTATTGGCTATGAATTTTAAATGGTTAATGGGAAGACACCACAAGGGTTAAACCTGAACGTGGGTTCGGACCTTGGTCTGGACTTGTAGGTGTGAAAACAACATAACTGTATCTGTGGAAGGCTTCCTTACCCATAAGCCCGTCATGAATGGCTTTTATTCACAAAAAGGCTGATTTATATGTTTTATTAATATGTTGGAGTCATGTCAAGACATTTACAATAATTTGGTGGCCCCACTGCAGTAACTCCGAGGACCCCCCTTGGGGGTCCCTGACCCCGTGTTGAAGATCTATGCCCTAGAAATAAGCTGGGAAAACCACATTGTTTGTCAGATTCTCCCTGAATGCATTGGTGTTCAGAGGATTGTCAATGGCATCACTTTCCTAAATCACATCGTCTCACGCACATGAAACTAACCTGCCATAATTTTATAGCTAATTAGTCAGTAAGTGATATGTTTTGGTAGTAAATTGTCTTCCACGATTCATACATCTGCATTGTTTCAAACAATCTGAAGCTAAAATACCAGTTGATAGCCGTTTTCAAAGCTGTTTTCCTGAACATCAACAATATGCGGCGCTTGTTTGTGTTGATGCTGAGGATTGCCATCTGTTCATGCTCTCCGGGATGTTCTAGATAATTGCAAACAGATGCTTTTTTCTCTGAAATTACAAATTTCAGAGCAGAAGAAGACAGACGAACTCGAAGCAAAATAGATTCCGTGCCGACATGGAGTTGAAGCCTCACAATAATAATACAATAATAATAATAATGCATTTTTTTCAAAGCGCCTTTCATGACACCCAAGGTCACTTCAGAAACAAGAAAAAGACATTAAAATTATAGTCATCTCGTAAAGGTGTTGAGGTTCACACTAGGGACATGCAGTAGGCCTGCTGAGGAGGATCTCAGTGAGTGGGCTGGGGTGTAAAATAGAGCAATGCGAGACCACCCCCCACCCCCCCCAAATGAGCGGGGTTTACAGATCAAAGCATGAGGTATCACTTGGTTCGGGCAGCTATCGCTCAGCGGTCGCCTGCCAATCGGAAGGTTGGTGGTTGGATCCCTGGCTCTGCAGTCTCGTGTCGAAATGTTCTTGGGCAAGACCCTGAACCCCGAGTTGTCCCCAATGCTGCACCATTAACCCTCGTGTTGTCCTCCGAGGTCAAAAACGGACAAAAAAATGACATTTTTGACTCTTTTCAGACTGTTTTTTAGTTTTCACTAACACCACCTTGCAAGTTTTACACTACTTTTTGGAATTCATGGTCAATAACCCTCATTTATACAGAATTATACCTAATATTCGAGTTAAAAAAGCAGAAATGATTAATTATTTTGACTAATGGTTAAGATCAGGGAAAAGTACAGATGAGTTTAGTCAGGAAGGAAAGTGATTAATTGTATTTGCATGGAACCCAATCCATTTTTTGTGGTGATTTGGTTAAAAAGAAACCCATGTTTCAGATACAGACGTTTGTTAAAGGGGTCAAATTTGACCCGAGGACAACAGGAGGGGTAAATGTGTGTGAATGTTTATCTGATGTGCAGGTGGCACCTTGTACGGCAGCCTTGGCCAGAGTGCATAAATGTGTGAGCATATTTTGTTTTATTGACTTAATTTGACCATGTTTTATTGAATGTGCGGCCACAATTAAAGCGCTGGGGTTTAGTACAGTAACACAGTGAGCTGCTGGACTGATCCCGTCCAGCAGGTGGAGATGCTATGATAGACGTCAATGGGGTCAATGCAGACAGATGCATTCATGTCTTACCAATAGAAAATTAAAGGTGAAGCCTTCAGTGATTTCACAGTTCATTGACATGCTCAATACTCGTTCCTTTGCTGTTACAAAATAAGCGGATGGTGTTTTCATTAACAGTTATTGTACTTTATTTATTTTCACGTAACTTTAGATATCTCTGGGTCTCGTCTCCCCTTTATATTAATCCTTGTGTTGTCTTCCCAAGTCAAATTTGGACAAAAAATTGACATTTTCGTCCCTTTTTCAGACTTTTTCTTACTAGTTTTACAGCGCCTTTTGGCATTCATGGTCAATAGCCCTCATTTATGTAGAATCATACCTAATATTTGAGTTAAAAAAGCAGACATTTATAATTATTTTGACTAATAGTTAACTGTAGTTGCAAAGAGCGTTGTATGGAATCCAATCCTTTTTTGTGGTAATTTGGTTAAAAAGAGACCCATATTTCAGACATAGACATTCTTTAAAGGGGTTAATTAGACTTTTTTTTTTTTTTTTAATCTTTTTTTCTTACTACAACCTTCGTTGTGGCTAATGTAAATCCCATCCATGTCATGTTTACGCCAGCTTTTTTAACGGTAAAGACGTGTGATGGCGTACTGGCGATTTAACGGCCTTTTGGTTAACAGATTTGTGTAAACCGGGGTTAAGACTGAAGTTTAAGTTACTTCTCCAAACAGTTTACTTATGTACTGTATGTATAAAAAACCATAATGTCCAGTCTTTTGAACTAAGCCTGCATCGAAAAGCCATCGCTCCTCCTAAAATCTCCCTCATTCCTGCAGCCTTAATTTGCTCTTCCTCTCTTCGTCTCCACCCATCGCTCCTCTTAATTCACGCGTTTCCAAAGCATGTTGTCTCACCTGCCAAGAGAGAGAAAGGGGAGAAGGAATGGAGAGAGAAGGAAGGGAAAAAATGGAAGGGGGCTGATAGTATAGTTTAATTACCAGCCCTGACTTGTAAGTGCTCTGGTGGGGAACTACACGACCCAGCTACAAGAGAAAAGCTCAGCTCCATCCCATTAGAGTGGGAACAGAAGGATACGCCGCTGCCTGTTTCCTCTCGCTGTCCTACAATCCTTCACTCCTCTCCGGCCTCCCCTTTTCTCTTGCCTTTCCTTCATACTTGCCTCCTTTCCTTTCCCTTTTTTTCTCCCGACACTCCCACTTCTATCAGTTAACTTTGTTTAACAGGCATGTGGAGTACATAAAATAATTGCTTGCAAGATAAGTTCTCTCTGTGGCATCCCCTTGTCTCTGTGATTGAAAGTCACTGGGTTAAGAACATGAGTAAGAGGTTAACGGTAATAAAAATAGCTATTATGCATATATTTCCTTCCGAAGTGTCACTCCGAGAAAAAGGGAGAGAGAGAAAGAGAGAGAAAGAGGGAGGGATGCTGGCACCTAATTACAAGGAGCGCACTTGGCTGCTTTTATCAGTAATTGGACTATATAGCCCTTCATTATAATTTACTTTCTCCCCCAAACTGTGATAGTGCAGACAAGCAGAACTGAGTGGGCCTGTTAGTGGCCCAGAAACTGACACCAGTTAATGGTTAATTATAATGACTAAATTAAAGGAGTGACGGTGAGAGGGCACTGGATAAAGCTCAGGCACTTAATTTAACAGGATCACTATCAGAGAAAACTCATGAGTTCAAGACTGGAAATAGAAGTGAGACAAGATGGGGGAAAAAACAACAGGGGAAGTTGGTTAAAAAAAGAAAAAAGAAAATGTATTTGTGTAGGGCTTTTTGTCATTGGTCTCAATGTGAGAGCAGGGAGCTGCAGACGTGAATGTGTGTCCGGGGATTAAGAGACCATTAATTGTCTGTTTCAGACTGCGATTGAAAACAGGGTGAAAACATATTTTCATTTAGGAGTGCACCCGACAGTATGCGTCTTGCTTTAAGCAATTACTGCTCGGGACAATGGGACACGCAGACAGACAAAGAGATGCTTATGTGTCTGCGGCACGCCGCCAATAAAACACTCTTGCAATCAAACTTTATTTTAACCCATTGCACCCTTTTTCACTCCCTTACTTTACCACTGGGAATACATGCCATGGGAACAGCAACCATGCCTAACAGCAATGTCATTATTTTGCATGATTTTAAAAATTTTAAGTACTTGCATTACAATAACCAACCCCAATTACACATGTCTTTTCCACCAAGGCTAACCAGGTGCTGGTTCTGGTTCTGGTGCTGTTGCCGGATCGGTGCTGGTTCTACTCGCCATACAGTGGTGTGAAAAAGTGTTTGCCCCTTCCTCATTTCCTGTTCCTTTGCATGTTTGTCACACTTAAGTGTTTCGGAACATCGAACCAATTTAAACAATAGTCAAGGACAACACAAGTAAACACAAAATGCAATTTGTAAATGAAGGTGTTTATTATTAAAGGTGAAAAAAAATCCAAACCATCATGGCCCTGTGTGAAAAAGTGATTGCCCCCCTTGTTAAAACATACTATAACTGTGGTTGTCCACACCTGAGTTCAATTTCTCTAGCCACACCCAGGCCTGATTATTGCCACACCTGTTCACAATCAAGGCATCACTTAAATGGGAGCTGCTTGACACAGTAAGGTCCACCAGAAGATCCTTAAAAGCTACACATCATGCCGAGACCCAAAGAAATTCAGGAACAATTGAGAAAGAAAGTAATTGAGATCTATCAGTCTGGAAAGGGTTATAAAGCCATTTCCAAAGCTTTGGGAATCCAGCGAACCACAGTGAGAGCCATTATCCACAAATGGCGAAGACATGGAACAGTGGTGAACCTTCCCAGGAGTCGCCGGCCGCCCAAATTTACCCCAAGAGCGCAGCGACGACCCATCCAAGAGGTCACAAAAGACCCCACAACAACGTCCAAAGAACTGCAGGCCTCACTTGCCTCAGTTAAGGTCAGCGTTCATGCCTCCACCATCAGGAAAAGACTGGGCAAAAATGGCCTGCATTGCAGAGTTCCAAGGAGAAAACCACAGCTGAGCAAAAAGAACATCAAAGCTTGTCTCAATTTCTCCACAACACATCTTGATGATCCCCAAGACTTTTGGGACAACATTCTGTGGACCGATGAGACAAAAGTGGAACTCTTTGGAAGGTGTGTGTCCAAGTATATCTGGTGTAGAAGGAACACGGCATTTCATAAAAAGAACATTATACCAACAGTAAAATATGGTGGTGGTAGTGTGATGGTCTGGGGCTGTTTTGCTGCTTCCGGACCTGGAAGACTTGCCGTGATAAAAGGAACTATGAATTCTGCTGTCTACCAAGAGATCCTAAAGGAGAATGTCCGACCATCTGTTCGTGTACTCATGCTGAAACGAACTTGGGTTCTGCAGCAGGACAATGATCCTAAACACACCAGCAAGTCCACCACCGAATGGGTGAAGAAAAACAAAATGAAGACTTTGGAGTGGCCTAGCCAGAGTCCTGACCTGAATCCTATTGAGATGTTGTGGTATGACCTTAAAAAGGCCGTTCATGCTCGAAAACCCTATAATGTAACTGAATTAGGACAATTCTGCAAAGATGAGTGGGCCAAAATTCCTCCAGGACGCTGTAAAAGCCTCATTGCACGTTATCACAAACGCTTGGTTGTAGTTGTTGCTGCTAAGGGTGGCCCAACCAGTTATTAGGTTTAGGGGGCAATCACTTTTTCACACAGGGCCATGATGGTTTGGATTTTTTTTCACCTTTAATAATAAACACCTTCATTTACAAATTGCATTTTGTGTTTACTTGTGTTGTCCTTGACTATTGTTTAAATTGGTTTGATGTTCCGAAACACTTAAGTGTGACAAACATGCAAAAGAACAGGAAATGAGGAAGGGGGCAAACACTTTTTCACACCACTGTATATCTAAGAACCAGCTGGATTTTCCCAAGCCTGAGAGCCAGCAGACCGTTGGTTTCCTCCACAGACCACGGCTGTTTTGGTTTCCCGTCCACGTCCGAAGCTCACATCAACCGCTCTCTACGGTTAACAGCTGACCGGGGATTTAAAAATGGCGGCCGAACGTCACGATAGCCCCGCCCCCAACACCTGACATAACCGGTTCTTATCTCTAGACCAGCGCTACGTTGGTGCTGAGTTGGAACCTGTTTTCTTGTCCCAGAACCAGGTTTATTTGTGTGGAAAAGCAAAAAAAACGGTTCCATATTTGTCACTGACTCCGAACCAGCACCAGAACTGCCTTGGTGGAAAAGACACATCTGTCATTTTGACATTTTGGCGGGTTTGTGTGAAAGGCATTAGTCAGTGTAACTAAGGTGTGTTAGCAGTTGAAAATAATGTTAGATATCTTCAAATCTTCAGATCATTTTCTTCACATCTTGCTAAAAGTTATGCTGGAAATTACAATTTCTTTGTGGGAGTCATCCCAGAGGGATTAGTAGAGAGATGTCTAAGTCTTTATAGTAATTACCTGGGTTTTGATTAGAGTTGAATTGTTTGTCACGGCTTACTGTAAGGGTGACTTCTAAAGTGCTGTGTGCAGTAGATTCGCGTTGCCAGACCTTCCTCCAAAGCGCGTTGGAGGAGGGTCTGGCTAATCCACACAGCATTTGGGGATAGTGGGAAAACACGCTCTGCTTTATTGGCATTTCTTTTAACCAATCACAATTGCCTTGGGCGGTGCTAAGCGGCGGAGAAAAGCTGCATGTGGCGCTGCAAAATAGCCAAAGGAAGGAACTTGTTTTGGTGAAACGTGTGCGTTCAAAAGTGGTTTTGGTCGTGCAACAGAAACTCAGACTGGACATATAGTCTAGCTAGCGGTCTGGATTTACCCTGCAGAGATCTGAGGACCAGGTAACCATAGTCCTCAGATTGGACAGATAGTCTAGCTAGCTGTCTGGATTTACCCTGCAGAGATCTGAGGACCAGGTAACCATAGTCCTCAGATTGGACAGATAGTCTAGCTAGCTGTCTGGATTTACCCTGCAGAGATCTGAGGACCAGGTAACCATAGTCCTCAGATTGGACAGATAGTCTAGCTAGCGGACTGGATTTACCCTGCAGAGATCTGAGGACCAGGTAACCATAGTCCTCATGAATCCACCGGAGGTTAGAGTTAAAACACAAGAAAGGCCAAAGGCAAACGGACGTCCGGCCTAAATGAGTAAAATCCGTCAATTTTCCGACAGCAATGGAGCAATACTGGAAGTGGAACGTTGAGGATATAGATAGATAGATAATTTATGGTCATTTCTTTGTTTATTTGACGAATGTTCTCATTGTTGTTATTATTATTGTTATTTTGTTGTCTTTATACTGTCTTTTATCTATTTTTTATTTCTTTTTTCTTGCTAAAACTGCTGAACAATGAAGCCGCTTTTATGGCCTGATTCACCCCAGACCCGACAATGGTTAGCAAAGCCCCGATTCTTTTGATGGTTCTAAGGATTACTTCGCCAGGTTTTTTTCTGTTTCGTACGATGAACTGTATATTAATAGTGTTTTTCACCTCCCTTGATCTGATAAGCGTGAGTCCAAATCTCCTGGTCTGCTTGTAAGTCCATCCTGGGCACAGCGATTTCAAGTCACATATTACATGTTCAACATTTACGATATGATATAGTTTGAGCGGGGAAAGCCAAGGACATCCCAGGACGCGATCTAGTCTAGTTGTACCCGGGCCAGGCTTCTGTGGGAGAGCGTTGCATATACAGGGCTCATTCCGCTGATCAGCAGATCACAAAGGCGAGAGATATGGGGGAGGAAACGGGGAGCGCTAACAGCGCTAACTGCTACAGTTTAAACGGAGCATTAGTTAGCTCAGTGATTAGCTTACACCCACCTGGCCAAATATCTTATTTGAATGATAATCATGATTATAGGGAGAGTATTTTAATGTGATTTCTACACAGATTAACCCTTAGAGAATGGATGATGTTGAACCCTTGTGTTTTCTTCTTGTCAAAATTGAAAATCAACACTTTTGTTGACGCTTTTTATTGACGTTTTCAACTTTTCTTACACTTTTTTGGATGTTTTCAACACTACATAACACTAACTTACTGTATTAACTTTAGTTTTACAGTTATTTTGGAAACTTATGGTCAGTAAACCTCATTTATAGAAAATTATACCTAACATTTGAGTTAGAAAAGCAGAAATTAGGAATTATTAAGACTAAAATGAAAGGAACATATGTTGTCGTATAGTCCACATACTTAACTTTTACTCAATACAATTTTGAAACCATTTTTTTTCAAATGCTATAAAATTAAATAAGAAACTTGCAAAAGAGCGTCAATCATGTTATTCGGGGTGAATAAAAAGAACATTGATATAGGAAAATGGGTCAAGTTGATACAAGGACTAACCCTAACCCACAACAGAGCAGTCATTCTCTTTGAAAAAATAAAACTTAACGCAGGAAAAAGGATGAAATAAAATCCAGGATGACCCAGGAACCGCTGGCACAGGTCTGTGGAGGCAGAACTCAAGAAGACGACCTCATCTGGGCGCCCGGGTGGCTCAGTTGGTAGAGCATGCGCCCATATATAGAGGTTTCCTCCTCAATGCAGCGGGCCTGGGTTCAACTCCAACCTGTGGCCCTTTGCTGCATGTCATTCCCCCCCCCCCCCCCCCTCTCTCTCCACTTTAATTTCTTCAGCTGTCCTGTCAATGAAAGCCTAAAATACCCCCCCCAAAAAAAAAAAAATAATAATAATAATAATAATAATAGAGAGCACCACAGGAAGTCATTCCTGCCTGTGACCATCAAACTTTATAACTCCTCCCTCTAAGTGTCTGACACACACACACACTTAGAGGTTAAAACTGGACAACATCTGTTTTTGTGCAATAACACTGGCTTGTAATGTGTGAAATACTTAACTGCCACTATTATTATTATTATTATTATTATTATTATTATTATTATTATCATTAATTTTCACCATTGCAACACCTTCATTATGTTAATCATGTAAATACTGTATCATAATATTCCTTTAACTATGTAAATGTCCACACTCCTTATAGTTCTTTCTTTATATTTCTACTATTTGTGCAACTGCAACACAGAGTTTCCCTTTGGGGATGAATAAAGCATTTCTGATTCTGATTCTGATTAATAATAATAAAAAAGAAGATAACATCATCCTGTGGGAGGCAGAGAAGACCCCTGAACCAGCTGGAGAAAACTAGTCAAATTACCTTTGCGTCCCATAGTGCAAAATAGGTGAAATTATAAACGATACTGTTCAATCTGTCTGCACACAACAAAATAACCTATCAGCATGCTCAGGAATAAGTACTTCCCCCCCCCCCCAACTCTGAGAGTCAATATGAATCGGAACTGTCAGATGCCTGACAGGACTTTTACCAACAACCTCGCCGTTGATAGGAACACACTCAAACCCGAGTCCCTGTCACATGCAGAACATCAACTAAGATGACACTTGATGTGAATTATCATAATCGTGTGATTACATGTGTATTTCAGATTTCCCTCCTTCAAATGGGAAGAGTGTGCGACTGTGTGACACTGTTAAACTCTGACACTCTCTCCTTTCTCCTCACACACATTCACTCACACACACACACACACACACACACACACACACACACACACACACACAGTAAATCCGTAGCTTTGTGTAGCTGTCTCCTTTGGTCCCTCTGGCTTTGCCTTAGCGGAGTGGCTGCCCCGCTGATCCCTTTGCCTCACATATCTTCAGCACACTTTTCTACCAAGGTAATCATCATCATCATCATCATCATCATCATCTTCTTCTTCTTCAGCACCGCCATCTTCATCTTCATCATTAAGCTGGATCAGAATCATCATCTTACACTCTTATCAAAAAGAAGCCCTCCTGGTGGCTTCCACACGCACACACAGGCAAACATCCCCACTCGTACGCACACACACACACACACACACACACACACACGGTGGCGGATCATCACTGCAGCTCTTTGGCTCTCTAAAATCCCCTGCACCATCAAAGGGAAAGGCCTGTCTGTCAGTCATGGGGGTGATTATGGGACTGAGTGACAGGGGACGACTGACACTAAGCGGCCGGGCTGAATGCACCTCCGTCAGGCCTGGCAGGTCTGGGTGACACCGGGGGCTGGGCCGCGTCCCTCACGTACGGGGATTAGCCTCGCCAGCTGCCATCTCAGCGCCACTCTGCTCTCAATCACACTAAGTGGCAAACACACACTCACACACATAGGCAACGCAGAAGGTGAAGAGCATACATACAGTTCAGCAGCACAAGGTGGTAGGCGTGCTTGTACTGTATGGACACACACAGGTACACAGGCTACATATCACACACAGAGAAGACATGGGGTAGTGCACACAGTCACATGTTGCTAATGTACACCTGCTGTATTGGTCCATCTGTTACCCCAACAACTACTTTGGTGTCAATCTGGAACTCTTAATTTCTCCACACAACCATTTCCTTTTACAGAAACCGGTTTCTCTTACTTTTTATAAATTTAAGACATCTTATTTCAAAACATTTGCAAGAGCAGCATTTATAAATCAATGCAATGAAAAAGATGATGTGCATATAACCACATAAGCAATTTACACTCAGCATGCATGTGTCAAGGGTCAAACAATGATGTGATATGCCCAAATACACCAAAAAATAAGTCATCAGTATTAGGAATTTACATTGTTTCTCTCTGCTCTTATTTTACACACAAACACATTTTAATGTATGGAGAGATGTCAGTGTGAGGGTGCTGCAAGGATGGCATCTTGAGCAGTTGGGGGTCGGGTGCCTTGCTCAAGAGCACCTCTCCAGCTACCAGTCCACACTCCATGCTTGGTCCGAGCTGGACTTGAACAGGCATCCCCTCCCCCACTGAGCTACTGCCGTGTGGTGGTGTGTGTTTTCGCACATGTGCAGTAAATGTCCTGTATATAGCGCTTTTCCAGTCTTAACAACTGCTCAAAGCGCTTTTACATCTACAGGGAACATTCACCATTCACACACATTCATACACTGTGGCCGGGGATGCCGTACAAGGTGCCACCTGCACATCAGATAAACATTCACACACATTCACACTCCGATGCGCAGCACCGGGGGCAACCGGGGTTCAGTGTCTTGCCCAAGGACACTTCGACAATGACTGCAGGGGCGGGGATCGAGCCACCAACCTTCCGATTGGCAGGCAACCGCTCTACCACTGAGCCACAGCCGCCCAGTAATTGTGCAAAAGGTAGAAAACAAGGGTCTCTGTCGGTTGGCTGTGTAGGACTACCAGAACACTTTAGTACTTGGGGTACTCGAGGTGAGATTCAGACCCATGAACTGCCATGCAACTTGCTGACGATTGAATAAGAATATATTAATATGTATTTCAATCTGTGTGTGTGGGTCTTTGACCTACTGGAAACATGAGCAGGTTTTAGGTTTCAAGAAGAGTACCATGGAGCAGAGACATGTCTCTAAAAAAGAGAGCAAATTTGCAGAAGGCAAGACGTTTTTATTTAGTTGTACTGTCCACCATCTTCTTTTTTAAGACGACACCCATAAGGTAACTGCCATTTACGCTCACTTATAGGATTATTAGGAACACCGTACTAATACTGTGTTTGACCCCCTTTTCGCCTTCAGAACTGCCTTAATTCTACGTGGCATTGATTCAACAAGGTGCTGAAAGCATTCTTTAGAAATGTTGGCCCATATTGAGGATAGCATCTTGCAGTTGATGGAGATTTGTGGGATGCACATCCAGGGCACGAAGCTCCCGTTCCACCACATCCCAAAGATGCTCTATTGGGTTGAGATCTGGTGACTGTGGGGGCCATTTTAGTACAGTGAACTCATTGTCATGTTCAAGAAACCCTATTGAAATGATTTGAGCTTTGTGACATGGTGCGTTATCCTGCTGGAAGTAGCAGATTGTGAAATACTCAGACCGGCCCATCGGGCACCAACAACCATGCCACGCTCAAAATTGCTTAAATCACCTTTCTTTCTTGGTTGATTAGATAATTGCATTAACGAGAATTTGAACAGGTGTTCCTAATAATCCTTTAGGTGAGTGTAGATCCTAGTCTATGTGAGGCAGGACTTACAATACGTTGCAGGGCGTGTTCACACCTAGAGTTCAGTAGACTGGGTGAAGTTGCAACAATGTTGAATTTTTAATTTGGTTCCGTATGCGGTACACCAACACGGTGGAAACAGCCGCTGGTCTATTGGAAAGAACATTGGTGTCAGAAATAACAGAACACCACCAACTTTATAACGTCTCGAGGTTTCTGGTTTTGCTTCAGTGTGTTCTAATATTTTAGAAAAAGGGCCAAAAATGAGATGCTCACGGACTGCGAGTGAAGGAGAGGGAGGGCCCTGATATAGAAAATATTTTGATGTGTTGTCACAGATGACAAGCAATGTATGTACATATTGGTTATGGATTTGAAAGATATCATCCCTTTAATCCAATACATAGGCCAAAAGTATTAAAATTGTGTGCAAGGTTATAACTGCTGGCAAGTAAATGGTTAAGTGCTGTTTTTGGTCCACTTTTTGTATTTGGCTCGGATTGCATTCTGCCCTAAAAGTGAAGTGAACTCTAGAGCAGGGGTCTTCAACGTTTTCCAGGCCAAGGACCCCCAAACTGATGGCGAGATGGAGCAGGGACCACCTAATTATATATATTGTATAACATTGTGTTATATCAAACTGGTCCTATAGTGCCATGTGTGCATTGATGACTGAAAGACATCTTCTGTCTCCATTTATCTGTTTACTACAGTGTGTTGAATTCATGTTAATGTGTATTTAAAGACATTTCAATTAGTGGAAAAAATTGCAGGGGGGGGAAATATAAAAAAAAGTCTAATCAACCAAAACTTTCGCGACCCCCATGTAGTACTTCCGCGGACTCCCTAGGGGTCGCGGACCCCCTGTTGAAGACCCCTGCTCTAGAGCACTAGCTAACCCAAACCCTTTTTTTTAACCCTCCTGTGGTCCTCGGGTAAAATTGGGCCGATGTTCATAAAATGGAGTTAATTTGTTAACTAAGGTTCGGGAGCAGGGCCACGCCTAAACCACACCTCTAATCACCAGACAAACCTACATATACCGTGCTGCGTAGCCAGACTTGCGTCTCTGATTGCTTGACGCAGGACGGTCGGCATTTCACGCTCCCGGTCGTGGATCCGGCGCTGCAGCTACGCTCACCTGGAGTCCAGGACGATCTGTACGACTATCTATTCGACACAGGACATGTTTCGGTCACGCCGCAGCGGTCGGATCCCGTCATTTGTCTCAACGGCGCCGATTGCGGATTACGGTTTGCGGTCGTCATGCCTCGGCTTCGCCCGGATCTACTCTCCTCCGCCGACCGGTCCCCTGCTTCCCTCGGCTTCGGCTTCTGCTTCCAGCGGCTCTCGGTCTCCTTCCCCTCATTCCGTAGGGTCGGGATATCGGGTCCGCGGGGATCGGCATTTGCCCTCTCCTCGTCCTCGGCCTTCCTCCTGGGGGGCGCATCGTGGCGGCTCTTCCTAGTCTCCGTTGCCACCCCGGGGGCAGCAGCCCCCGGGCCTCCGGCCCCTCCGGGTTCGTAGCAGGCGTCGGCTTCGGCCGGCATTGTCACGCATGACGTCACGGTCCTCGTCGGCCGCGGGACGCATCTCCGGCTCCCCCTGGCGGTGGTCAGGTCGTATTTCCCCATGTGCCTGCTCCCTCTGTCTGTCATGTCTCAGGCGTTCTCTGCCTTTCATCCCTGTGTTCGCAGGCTTCACGAGACCCTGCGCACATGCATCCCTTCATCCCTTCCTCTACCCTTCCTTCTGCTGTCCTGGCCGATCGGCTTCTGCTCCTCCCTTTCTCTGCTGGCCGCACTGCAGTGCCACATCCAGCCGCTCAAGGGGACCTTCCTGCTATCGTGCTTGACGATTCTTGGCCTTCTTCTTTGCTTCTGGTCTTTCCTTCCCCCCCCCCGTCCCCGCATTATTATTATTATTGTGTATTCCGTGATTGGGCACGGGTCCGGGTCTCCTTCGTCGTTCCGTGACCTATGGGCTTACCCCATTGTTGGCTTCCTTTCTTTTGGGGGCACGAATGGTCTCGAGTCTTACTCATTTAAAACCTACTAGCCAGCCATCAAATACATCGGCTCCAGGCCGCCAAGGCACCTTCACAACACCCACTTTTCACTATTCCAAAATGGCCACTTGACTTTTTTTTCAGAAACAGCATTCTCTGCATTTCAGCCATATCACCCAAACATTTCCACATCGTCGCAGCATCCACAGTCGCTAGATCAGGCATCTGCCATCAAACCATTCAGTTCCCAGGCCGCAGGTCATTCAAAGCACACCGGTCTTACATTCACAAACGACGTCAACAATTTCAGTCAAGCCCACGCACAATCAGTTTTACACAATCTGACACTTTTGGGGGTCTGTAAACTATTCGGGCGAAAACTGCTTCTGAGACAGAACCCCCATCCTGAGTCTCTTCCACCCGGACATCACACATCCTCCCAGACCAGCCATCAGACGACATCCACATCAATTTCGCACATTCATAATGTTCATTTGCACATTCATAATGTTCATTAAATCTTTAACTAACACATGGTTGTGGCGTGGTCCATGCTAGTGAAATGGAGTTAATTTGTTAACTAAGGCTCGGGAGCAGGGCCACGCCTAAACCACACCTCTAATCACCAGACAAACCTACATATACCGTGCTGCGTAGCCAGACTTGCGTCTCTGATTGCTTGACCCACCCTCCCTTACCCTCTCCTTTCGTCCATCTTCCATTCCTGTTGCACTTCTCTCTCTTGTCTCTTCTAGGTACCGTCTGGGGGGTCTGTAAACTATTCGGGCGAAAACTGCTTCTGAGACAGAACCCCCATCCTGAGTCTCTTCCACCCGGACATCACACATCCTCCCAGACCAGCCATCAGACGACATCCACATCAATTTCGCACATTCATAATGTTCATTTGCACATTCATAATGTTCATTAAATCTTTAACTAACACATGGTTGTGGCGTGGTCCATGCTAGTGAAGTTTCTATATAAGAAAACTTGCGCTTGTTTCAACCACATTGTCAAAAAAATTAAAATAACGGGGATTGTTCCATAAAGTAAATGATCAGTTCACTACTTTCATTGAATGTGGGTGTTTTATTCAATTTTAGAGTATTTTGATGGGGAAAAAAATATAAATAAACTTTGAAAAAATGGACGAAATGTCTAAAGAAAAAAAAAGATTTAAAAAAGTGGGAAAAACAGAACAAAAAGTACAAAAGAACCAAACAAAAATATCCCAAAAGTGACAAAAAACTTGGGAAAAAAAGTGACAAATACGTCGGGCAAAGTGAAAAAAAAGTGTCACTGAATTTTAGTTAAAATTTTGACCCGGAAAAACAAAACAATGCAGGTCGACGAGAAGACAACACAAGGGTTAAGAGAACAAGAAGTCGGTTGTTTGGTCCGCACCACAGTTCAGGTGTGAGAGCAATTTATGCATTTTTGCACATATTTCGAGAAACACAAGAAAATAAAAAAAAAACACACACAAACACAAGAAGATGAAATGAAAGGCTACGGAAACAGATGTTGTGAATACCTCCTACATGCTCTACAGCATGCATCCACATCTGTAGCACATCTGTCTCTATTCCACCACAAGGTCTGGATATTAAAATTGTTTTTTTTTTAAAACAGCAGGGGTGTCAGGGGCGGCCTCTAGCTGACCCAGTTTGCCCCATGTAGGCTGAGTTCTGCAGCGGCCCGGGTTTGAATCCGACCTTTGGCCCTTTGCTGCCCCCATCTCCTGTCTATCCACTGTCACTAATAAAAGGAAAACCCCAAAATTGATAATCTTTAAAAACAAAAAGAAGAGCACGGGTGTAGGGGATATAATAAAAGTGCGTGATGAGAATGGGCGAATCCATCCTATCATAAGAAACAAAAGGCCACAAACAATACTTTTGTGACGTATTCAAATTATTTGCTACATATTTTTCTCTTCTCACTGGGTTATGCTCAGTGCAGGCTGCAGGGTAACAAAAGACGTTTTCTTCTAATGTTACATCATCCTTTTCACTGACATTTGGATACCACTCAAAGAAACACTGAAGAGTACTTGAGTATTGTTAATGGAGTTGATGAAGGTTTTTTTGTTTTGCGCCTTTTCCGCCATGATTCACTTCGACAAGGACAATACCTTCCACACCGAGCCGTCAGCAAGCCTCATTTCGCCTCTCAATGAGACGGACCATGATAAGCGCGGCTGTAACCCGGCTCACTCCTTCCCTGTAAACTTCACTTCCCTCCTTACCACCCACACGCCATACACAGCCCCACTCCCTATGTTTCCTCCACCTCTCCTCCCTTTTTCCCCCCTCCCATCCGTAACCTCTCTAACCTGGCAGACTGCACACCTTGGGCTTATTCAGCAGAGTCAAATGCCAGTCTCTTTTTTTTTCTCCCTCCGACAGCCACTCTTCTGCTCCCGTGCACTCACATTCACACCTCGCCCACCTCTTGGAAATGGGATTGTCTGGGAATCCGACTCTGCCTTCCCCCCAACAGGATAATTGAAAATGGGACTGCAAGGGCAAATAAAAAAAAAGAAAGAGAAATGCCAGATCTCACACACTCTTTTGCAGCCCCTCCCTGCTCACACCCTGCCTGCTGATGTATAACTGAGAAGAACCAGTGGTGTTACAGGGAGATGGACCTTTTTTTTTTATCTTGAAAACTGAATTTTTACTGGTATAGTCAAGCTATCTTTATTTGGATAATATGAATGAAAGAAAAGCCATGTTAAGCCCTTAAATCGCACCTCCATAAATTAAGATCTTGGGAGGAAAATTGCTAAATTGTTGCATTCATTTATTACAGTCAGCCAACCCACATGGAACTGATTATTGTGTGAATGTAGAAGATGTAGCGTTGCTTTTTGGCATCTACACTCTGACCTTGACCACCAAGCTCAGCACAACAGTGTGCGTATCCGGGAGTTAAGTAACGTAAGCAATGAACTAAGTTTGCTCTTTTGGGTTGCATTAGAGGGTAGGAATAAACTACCTATACTGTTGCGGGTGGATGCTGTCGTAGCGCGGGTCTCACAAAATGTTCGAAGGGTCGGCGTAGCTTTACTGTGAGCGCTGTGGCATCATGCTTTACAACATTAAAGGTCCCAAGATATGAAATTTGTCACTTTATGACGTTCTTTAACATTAATATGCATCCCCCCAGTCAGCCTATGGCCCCCCCAGTGGCTAGAAATGGTGATAGGTGAAAACCGCGTCCTGGGTATCCTGCTCTGCCTTTGAGAAAATGAAAGCCCAGATGGGCTGATCTGGAATCTTGCTCCTCATGAAGTCATAAGGGGCAAATAGGTCATGATATAAATATTTAAAATCTTTAAGTCATATGACCTGCCATCATGTGACCGGTCAAACAAGTACCTTCCCGAGGCTATTTGTCAGCGGGACCGTTGCTCCACCCGACGCTTGGCACCGCCCGAGACGATTGTGATTGGTTTAAAGAAATGCCAATAAACCAGAGCACGTTTTTCTGCCATCCATGAATTCTTCCTTCGCAGCGATGTGGAGGAAGGTATGGCAATGCGGGACTAGTCCTCACATGACTGGCCGGCGGCCACCTTCATTTTGCAGGATATCATATGAATTGTTGTTCATGAGAATGCGTTGAATACAGTGTGCAGTACAGTAGCGTTTGCATGTGTAGGGATGCGTTGAAAAAAAGTAGTACCAAGGAAAAAGGGTACGTCTGACAGCACGATAGAGCAGTGAAAATATTCTTGGTAACACACACCTGAAGGATTTATAACCCCCCTGTCGTCCTCGGGTCAAATCTGATCCCTTTTAAAAAATTCTATATCTGAAATATGGGTTTCTTATTAACCAAATTACCAAAAAACAATGGATTGGATTCCATACAAATACAATTAATCACTTTCATTTCTGACTAGAAACATCCCGACTCTGTGCGTTCCTCTGATCTTAACTATTAGTCAACCTAATTAATAATTTCCGCTTTTTTAACTCAAATGTTATGTATAATTCTACATTAATGAGGGTTATTGACCATGAATTCCAAAAGGTAGTGTAGGTGGTGTTAGTAAAAACTAAAAAAAAAATTGGACAAAAATGTCACATTTTTGGCCATTTTTGGCCACAACAAGGCTTAAGTAATTTTTTTATTAAAATGTTGCTGCTGTCCCCATCCACAGCAGCTTCATGTCGGGACTATATCCAGTATATAATTATTACTTTAAAACCAGGTACAACTGGAAAAAAGGAGTCCAGCTTGTTTGTTTTTTGCATATGCAGATTTAGTGGAAGGGAGCAGATATTAGCAAAAATTTCAATGTTCATTGCAGACCCGTTTTGATTTATATCAATTTCGCCTGCAATCAGGTGCCATATCATAGAGGAAGGTAATAACCCAGAAATAACCTCGTTATGGAGACAGCAGCGCGGTCTGGGCACAATGAACTCAGAGCTGAAGAATTAGTGACCTGGAAAGCGGCAGGGAGAGTTAACGGCATTAGCTAAGTCAGACACACAGAGAGAGAGAGAGAAAAGGGGGGGAAGAGAGAGAGAGAGAGAGTAGAAGAGAGAGAGAGAGAGAGAGAGAGAGAGAGAGAGAGAGAGAGAGAAGAGAAGGAATCATTGCCACCATCGCAAAGGTAGCATGCATAAAAATGGAAATGAAAATAAAAGAAAGGATCCTCTGATGGCTCATTGTCCTTCTTTTTTTTCCATCAGTGCCTTTTGATATCAAGAACACAGCACTGAGTATTTTACCGTCAGCATTATTATTATCACACACTTGAAATAGAAGTGCATCTATTTTTATTGTTTTGGGGAAATGTGGGGGTGGGGGGGGTTCATAATAGGCTGTTAATGAATTATTTCCTTTCATGTATTTTATAGGGCATCTTTTGTTGTTTGTGGATTTGACGTGCACACACACACACACACTTCACGTGTACACAGTGCGTGTACCTGCTGACAGACTGTGTGCTGTGTAAACATGAGTGTGTGTGTGTGTGTGTGTGTGTGTGTGTGTGTGGGGGGGGTAAACATGTACTGTACAACACAGTGACAAGATACTAAGGGAAAGCACATGTTCGCTTGCTTGTTTGTTTGCAAGTCTCTGGTACATTAACGAGGGCTAACGTGCCGTTCCCGAATGGGGGGCCCTCATTAAAACACGAAAGACAAAATGGAAGAAAAAAGGGGATACGAGAATATGGGGGAAAAAAAGGAAAAGGAAGGAAAAAAGGGGGTGGTTTTTTTAACCGGGCGGAAAATTTTAAAAAAAAAAAAAGGAAAAAAGTCACAAGTAACATTCTTTTTTTTAACCCCCAAAAAACCTTTTTCTTTTTAATTCTAGTTCCCCCCCCTTTTTTACCCAACATCAATACAATTTGGCTTTTTGAATATGAGCCTCCCTTGGACCCTAGGAATGCATTAAAAAATTTTTAATAGTTTCAAATCGGGGCCCACCACCAAAAAAAAGTACAAAAAAGGAGAATAGGCTGTGGGTTTTTGCGGTCGTGTGGTGGGTGGGGGTGGGGGGTGGTGTGGGTGGGGGGGGGGAACAAATTAGTGTGGGTTTGATGAACAAAAGACGGCCCCAGAAAAAAGCAGTGTTTTAGCTTGGGCCCTTCCCCTTCTCCATTCTTTGAGGCCAGCCAAATAAAACAAAGGGGCCTCCTTTTTTTTTTTTTTTTTTTTGGGATTTTTCATCGTTCTCATGCAAAAAAAAATTTTTCTGTCTTTAATGTGCCTTAAAATTTTTTAAAAACCCAGCCCCTTTCTTTAAAAATGCGGGGGAGCGAAGTACATGGTCAGTATTGCTCTTAGTGTGAGGAAAAAAGGGGAGAAAATAAGACTTTGGTTGAACTAGTTTTTTATGAATATCTGATGTACATTTTATCTATTTTTTCATTTGATTTTTTTCCTAGCAGATGTGCGCTTTTAGACAATGAAGATTTATTGGGGCAGATCAAGACTGTTAGGGTAAAATGATTGCCATTGCCTTTTATTTTATTTATTTTTTTCCGAGATGTGATGCCACGCCAAAGAGGAAGTTAAGATTTCAAACTGTTCAAAGTGAATTTCTGATGAGGTGTAATTCAATGGAAAATAAGAAATGTCAGTCTCGATCCTGCGCTCTGAGAAGAGAGGGATTGGTTTAGCTCGTCTAGCTGAGCGCCCGAAAATTTCTTTGCGTATTCCCTGCCGTTATTTTCCCATGCTTTTGTAAAAAACAAACCCAAGGGACAGCTTTATCACCAGGAACGTTTTAAACCTTTTTCCCCCTTATACAAATTTTCTTAAGGATAAAGTTGTGTGTGCATTTCAAACAATCTGCAAAAACAAATCCCTTCATCCTCATGAAAATTGAGATAATCAACGTCCTTTAGATTACAAAAAAAAAACCCGTTGTTATCGGTGTCGGTGCTTTTTTTTAAAAATGTAACAAATCCCGTTTAAAATAAACACGTGCACGGTGGCAAAAAGGGTTTTGGGAAGTTTAGCCTCACGTTTTTGGTAAAATAGTCTTTTAATGTGGATATTTCAAGATTACAAGGGGTCAGTAGGGGAGGGGGAACCCCTATGCAAGGTTATGCCCCCACGCAGAGGTCAAAAGGTTGATGACCGTGACGATTAGCAGGTTTTACCCCCTCTTACCCCGCGTCTGCCCATTTTTAAAGGGGCAAAAGCCAAAAATAATAACAAAAGGGGGGAGTATCGAGTGGTGGTTGCCCGCTGGACAAGTGCCCTGAGTGGTTGGGGGGGGGGGGGTACGGTGCCTTGCTCAAGAGCACCTGGCAGTGCCCAGGAGGTGAAATGGCATTTCTCCAGCCATCAATCCACACTCCGTACTTTGGTCAGCATAGGGGACTTGAACCGGCGACCTCCCAAACCCAACTCCCTACAGACGGAGCTACTGCCACCCCAACATAGTTATACATATAATATAGATAATCTACCTAGCTCTCTTGATTTACCCTGCAGAGATCTGGATACCAGGTAACCATAGTCCTCAGAAATCCACTGGAAGTTAAAACGCCAACACAAAGAAAGCGGATTGAGGACGGACAGAGAGAGAGTGATATCCTGCGGAATTTCTAGCGGCACCTGAACAATCCTGGAAGTTGAACAATGTGGATATAGACTAGTTTTAAAATAAAAATGGTTGAGGTAGCTTCGGCGCAGTGTGAAATGGGAAACGGACAGTGCTCCCCTAGTCTGATGGTGTGTTAACCTATGCGTCACAACCACTAGAGGGCTTTGTCACTTGAATGGAACACATGTCCTATTGGGACGAACTGATGTTGTGACTCTTGGGAGGACAGTCTGTTTTCATTCATTCAGATGTAAAGCTGCCTTTAAGTGCTATTGAAAATACCTTGAGCACACCTACAACACAATAGTAGTATTTGGCTGATAGGTTGTTTAGGGAAGGACAGCAACATGTCTTGAATGAAGACATCAATACACTTTATTACTCCATGGAACGGGATGGCAATTTAATACGATGATTTGTTTTGTTCCAGGTTTGCGAATATATCCCTGATATGTTCGTTTGCCAATGTACTTGATCAAATGCAGGTGGATTTGCAGACAATTTTGTAGAAATACCTTTCTAATGCAATAACTTAATTCTGTTGTTATCAGTTTTAGCTAGATGTACTTTAGATTTGCTCAGGACAGTCCCGGAAGGTCCCATAGAAAATCTTAGGGAAACAGAGATTGGGAAATAAACCAGATTAGTATTCACCCTTAAAAGGTAACAATTGTATTTTTCAACCTGGACCCTATTTTCCCATGTGTTTGGGAATTGGTCCAGTATTCAATTTATATCCACTTAAAGTGCTTGTTTTACCGCTGACAGACTCCGATTATTAGAAGTGTCCGACAACATTATGGAAAGGATGGATCCCTACGGAGATAGACCTTTTTGGTAAAGAGGAAGATCTTTTGGGTTTAACATGAACAGCCAAAAAATGTGTCGCCAAACCCACCAGACTCCATATAAATAAACCTTATATTGTAAAAAACACTTCATTCAAAGTCAATAAAAGACAATAAAACAAGCCAAAGCTGTCTTTCCACTGTTCCAACAATCACCACAACTTGGTTGAAATCCATCCTTCAATCCATCTCCATCCGCTTATCTAGTATCGGGTCGCAGGGGGCAGAAGCTCCAGCAGGGGACCCCAAACTTCCATTTCCCGAGCCACATCCACCAGCTCCGACTGGGGGATCCCGAGGCGTTCCCAGGCCAGGTTGGAGATATAATCTCTCCACCTAGTCCTGGGTCTTCCTCGAGGCCTCCTCCTAGTTGGACGTGCCTGGAACACCTCCCAACTTGGTTGAAATAAAACCATTAATTCATCCATTTACATGGGGAAATATGCTGGCTCTGTACACGTTAAAAGTCATGATTATTGGAGTCTGGTGAGTCGGCTTCTGGTTATACTAAAAGGATCTCACTCTTTGAAAAAAAGGTCTGTCTCTGTTGAGAATCTTTCCATAATGTTGTCAAACACATTGAATTATAATCTGAGCCTGTCAGTGGAACCTCACTTTGTGGAGGGTAATTAACACTGCTCATTGGCCACACGTGAATACATGGCAGCACGGTTCGTGGCTGACAATTACAGAGTCTTCGCTCAATACCGGACCAATTCCAAAGACTTTTGCTCACTTAGACACCAATGCATGGGAAAAAAGGTCCAGGTTGAAAATGTACCAAAGTACCCTCTAAAGTCTGTTGTGTTATAAAGCAAGAACTCTTAAAACGGTTAAAAGTTGAAGTTTGTTTTTGAATGCAGAGAGGATGCAAGGCTGCACCTTGTGGCATTTGGGGGGCCGGTGGGGGGTGACACACCTGCTAGAACTGTGGTTTTCACCAAGCATTAAATGCCAGTGGGTGTTTCTCTGTCCTTCCAGCCTCAGGGGGCAATAATGAGCCCATTAGTGCACCACAATGAGGAAAAAAAGACAATTACAACAATAATGACATTCCCATTAGCCTCCGCTGTACTGCATTATTTAGCAAACTTAGCATGCAAACGTGCTAACCTAAGATGGTTTTTAAGATGGTTAAGATGGTGTTTTAAGATGGGTAACATTGTTAAAAAATTATGCCTGCCAAACATCAGTCAGCATTGTCATTGTGAGCACGTTAGCATTCAGCTTAAAATACTGCTGTGCCCAAGCATGGCTGTTGAATTCATTTTTTTCCAACTATACTAAATGATTAATTAAAGCATCACTACGGTAAACACACACTTCACAGTGGTTTAGTACACAATGTGACCTGTAATTGTTAACTTTCAAACATACCATTAAAGTTTTTCACTTGTAAGTTTTTGTTGACTTATTTATAATTTTACTACTACATACACAAAACCTACCTTACACAAAAACATACACACACCAACACTGTCCCTCATTATTACTTGTAATTGTGTGGTACAACGTGGACATTCACACCTTTAATTGGCTTTTTCATCTCAAGAGTTTTGGTATGCGGCTGTCACAGTTCTGCTTTGTGCACATACATTCTTCTTTGTCCATACTGTGTGTGTGTGTGTGTGTGTGTGTGTGGTGTGTGTGTGTGTGTGTGTGTGTGTGTTCTTCTTTACATTCGTGGGGTCCAAAAACTGGGAGTACAGTATACTTGTGGGGTCCGGACAGCTTTGTGGGATCAAAATGCTGGACCCCACAACTTTAAAGGGCTCTTAAAGGGTTAGGACTTGGTTTTAGGACTAGGGTTAGAATTAGGTTATGGTCAGGGTGGGGGTAAGGGTTAAGGTTAGGCATTTAGTTGGGATGGTTAAGGTCAGGGTAATTGGCTAGGGAATGCATTATGTCAATGACGGGTCCCCGTAAAGATAGTGAGACACACTGTGTGGGTGTGTGTGTTCCTGCATGCGTGCCACATAAAACTGGTAATCTGCCAAATCCTATTTCACATATTAAACTTTCTCCTTTTCTCTTTTTTTTCTCTTTCATTGTTGCAGGGAGAGGTCTCCGTCTTTATTTATATTACATATGTCTATTGTTTTTTCACACCACCAAATATATTCATATATTAATATATATATGGATATATAAATATGGACTATGCAGTAAATGTGCAATCTACAGTTGATATACTCTACATAGATGAAACAAGAATTATTTCTTGTTAATTTCTGTGATTGGAAAGCTCTTAAACATGCACTTTCTCTTTGACATTCTCTTTTCTCTTCTCTATTTGTCTTATAAATCGAAACTAATGGTCTCTTACAGCAACACAGTGTGTGTGTGTGTGTGTGGGGGGGGGGCTTACGAGAGTCTGTTAGGATAGCTGTCTTTTAAAACCGAAACATTAGCAATAGCTAGTAAAACTGCTATTATTCTGCAGCAGGCTCCAGTGTGGTTGCCTTGGCTAATGAACACATAGCTCTCAGTGTATCTGTCCGTCTCTCTACCAACACTGTCAGACAGGGGTCAGAGGTCAAATGGCTTAATGCTGCATGTGTGGGCGGTGTGTACAGGGCATGTGTCTGAACGGAGAGTTAACAGAGACGAGAAGGTGAGATTAAGATTCTGGGCCACTGATGCATCCGCAGGGACGTCACTAGGGTTGAAAGACAGCGGTGGCTTAGCATCCAGGCTATGAAAAAAACATATTTACATCACAAATCTCACTTACAAACGTTACTCTAATGTAAGCTTTTAGATACATCAAAGCATCATGGGTAGAGCTTACTAAGGCCAGACTGTGCTCCTGCTGAGTTATTCTATGGGCTATGACTTATATGTGATATGATATGTCGCTATCAGCTGGCCTTTACAACTTGTGCAACATTAATCATTTGTAGGTTGATGGCACGATCCGTTATATCTGGCAAAACTTTGTTCGCAAATGTCAACTTGGATTTATGAAAATGATTGGAATCACCATAAAATGTCTCAAATTTACTTGCTCTTTCACCAGCTTTATGTTAACTTTTTTTTTTTTTTTTTTTACGAAGTGTCATGCCAACATCGAAAATGTCAAGTCTTACAGACAGGACAAATAACAGTACTAGAAAGAACAAAATAATAAAAAGCTATTCCACATTTTGTCCTTGAAGCTATTTTCTGAATTTAATATCCTTATGGTGGTGAAATAAAAGTTTCAACCACTATTATACATGTGCATGTATGGCTCGTGTATAGCCTAGCATACATCATCTACATAATTTATTACAACAAATGAACGCAGAAAGTTAAGTGGGTCAGAATAAAGCGCATCTAATAAATATCATGAAATAATATTGTTTAGGCTATGCCTTAGGGCCTGGACCTGCTAACAAATGAAGCTGAGCGTAAATTCTTTCAGGGAGACTTCAATAACTTAATATATTCATATTACACTATCACTTATATCCTAAACTGATCAGCTGTTTCGAGGCCCTGTTTTCAGTTAAACCAATCAGTATCGACCATGTGTTAACAAGCCAATCACATCAGGTCATCCTTCCTCGTGAGCCTTTTCCACCAGCTGAAAGTTTCAGGAAACACAAATGAAAAATTGTATTATTGTTTGTTTGTTTGTGGAAGTAGACTTCTTCTGACACAGTGTCATCCATCTTATTTCATATCTTCATTAAGAGATCATTTTTAATTCACCATGGACCTGAAAGGAGCACCTCCCATGGTGCTCTGTACACCTCGGCTGCCATGTAGTTCCTCACGTTACAAAAGGAAAATGGCCGTAAGATCTACAGTATGTGAGTTCACCGAATGTAGAGCTTTAACTGAATGTGTGAGCTAGAAGCATGTATTACACCCCCAACCCCCCCCCCCCCCCAAATCCATATATGCGACGCTACAACACCCGTCATGACACCTCCAAGCTTTTTGTTGGTAAATTAAAAAAAAAGGGGCACAAAAGACAAGACAGCCTGGCACAGCTGGAACGGCACACCCCCCCCCCCGCACAGCCATCATCACCCGCTCACCCCTCTCTGGCACTCACTCTGAGGGGTTGTAATTGATTCAGGGGGCAGGCGATAAAGATCGATGTCAGTCCGCCTTGGCTGCGACACCAAGAGAGTCGCAGTGGCACGACGTGACGGAAGACGCGGCCTGTTATGGAGGCACAATCGAATATTTGTAGCATCCGGACACACTTGTTATTTATTCATGCTAATACAAGTATATTAAAGAAGCTAAACGGGGTAAGTGCTCCATCACTCACAAGGGGAATCAGCCAAAGCATTTATCAGGACCTCGGGTATGACTCCCCTCGGCCAAATCTGCCCCCACATAAGGCACGCTAACTGACAGACTGAGGTGGATAATGGGCGCTGATTTGTATGCATAGGGTTGCCGCTGTCATTTCTTTATGGTTGGTTTGCAAATAATGCATGATTTGGGATTTGAGCGTCAAGAGGAGACTTTCTGTACGTACGGGGAGCTGCAAGCACACACAAATACATGTACCCCCTTCCAAACCCAGTCACATCCATGTTCATATACACTGTATTCCCACCCCGACTGGAATTCCTCTTGCGGTTTTTGTCCGTTATTGACGACACTCGCGGAGAGAGTGTCTTCATTAGGCAAACAATGATGCTGATGGGTGTGATGAATATTTGTAACTGTGAGTGTAGCAGCAGCAGCAGCCGCCATTCCTCAACTGTTTTACACCATTAACAGCGCCTCCCCACCCTTTGTCAGCCCATAAAACCCAGACTTCAGATATATTATGTTTTAATACCCGCTTATAAAGGAAAACATAAAAATGCAAAATGCAATATCCAGGAGCTGTCACTTTGATAAACAAAGCTGAATATTGATCTGTCTTTAAATTGGAGCGTGGGGGGGGGGAACAATAATGTTAGATTCCTAGTAACATGAAATTACATGCTGAAACAGAGTGCGTTCTGCTTTGGCCTGTCACCATCCAGCTGCACAGCAGTTTCTCAAACGGCGTAAACCAGAGTCCCACACAGCCAAAAGGAAGCCGCAGAATGACTTACGATGGAGTACAAACACTAGTTTTCTCCACAACAAATCCAAGATGATGGAGTGAGGTTTGTGGTATACTGTTGACTAAATGAGATAAACGTACTTGTTGAATAAACCCGTTCAACTAATTATGATTTCTAATCAATGGATGTAATTGCTCCAGCGACGCAGTTTTGACAACAAGATAGCAGTTTTTTAATTTATCAATGGCAAGTGTTTTATGTCTACCACACTTGGGAGGCACCAGCTGGGGTTCTTCAATAATAGACAGACACCGTATCTGACAGCTGACCACAGGTATTTCATCAGTTGAAATTTACAGGACCTCACACTGTGGCCAAAAGCAAGTGGGGAGCCAAATATTACACCCATAAGTGATTGTTTCGCATTGATCCTTTCCAAAAAAGCATTGGCGTTTAAATGCTGCCATAACAGCCTTGACTCTTCTGGTTTTAGGCTTTCTTCAAGATTTTGGAACTATGGCTGCAGGGATTTGCTCCCATTACGCAACAATAGCATAAGTGTGGTTGGACACTGATGTTGACCAATATGTCTGGTTCACAGTAGGCATTGCAGTTCACCCCAAAGGAGTTGGAGGGAGTTCACATAAGGGCAAGTCAGGTTCTTTCTCAACAAAATCAGAAAAAAACCGCTACAAAAAAACATTTCCTTGAAGGGGAACTCCACAGATTCATTTAAGCTACAAAGAATTGAGCTTCTTAGCCTGGCCTTTGTCTCTGCTTGAAGCAACCAGCTCAAGGCTACAATAGCCGCTACTAGCATAACTAGCACACCCAAATCTTTGAGCGAACTTTTGGTGGGTGAGTTGCATTGTGGGTAATGCAAGCTCCAGGTTTTTTAAAAGGAAGAAGAATTCATGGAACTAAACAAATACATGACATCTGGTACTGTTGTATCGATTGTGAGCCTTTTTTTAACTCCATTCTGAGTCCAACAGGTTACAGAAGGGCGATGCTAAATTAGTGGGCTACTCTTTTAAGACTTTGGTGTTAGGTTCTGCCATATTTTTTTACTTTGTTTTACAATGTGTAACATTTTAAATATACAGCATGTAAATCAAGTCAAACCAATGTTTGATTCTCTCCTAAATCAGACAAAGGGGATATTCAGGGTAAGAATCTCATGGAGAATGAATGCAAGATGCGGTGGAATCATTTCTGAGCTGTTTTTTTTTTTCTTCACAATTATTCATTTCAGTGTTAGCATTGCATATAGGCGGTTGCATTGCACCTCCAAAGTGTCCAGTATGTGGATTTAGTAGAGGAGTTCCCAAATGTAGCTCAGTAAAAACACATTATTATACTTGAACATAAGTTACATGCAGAATACAACAGCTAATTGTTAAACCTTACTCAATAAACTCATAATACAAACCTGTATTGATGAATAGTCCTGTGTGCCAATGGCATGTCACTGCGGTTGGCACACACACTAACAACTCTAATTGCAGGTAACTGTAGAGATAAATAGTTTACTCCAACCTCGTAAATATGTAGTTATGGCAACAGCTACAAACTGTGCAAACACTGAAATCTTCTTTTAGAATGGAGGAAGAAACAGATTGCACAGAGCATTTGACTCCGTGTGTAATTTGTTTTGGGGCGCAACAAAAGTGAGTAAAGTCATACGTTTCTCGTGCGAAAAGCAAGTTTCCATTGAGACTGTATGACTGAAAGATGAGAGACATAGGGCTGCTGACAGCATTTATAGTCTGACAATGTGACTTAAATACTGTATGTAATAATAATGTATACTTTATTAATCCCACAAGGGGAAATTACAATTTACACTTTACATTTATTGCACACAGGCCTGATCTACACACACATGCTCAGTACCTATGCATGCACTACATGCAGAGATGTCAGAGTTGGGGGGGGGGGGGGGCTGCCCATGGAAAAGCAGTTGGGACCTCGGTGCCTTGCTCAAGAGCACCTTGGCAGTGCCCAGGAGGGGAACTGGCACCTCTCCAGCTACCAGATTTTGGTCCGTATGGGGACTTAAACCAGCGACTCTCCGGTTCCCAACCCAACTCCTTAAATTACAGTAATGCTAAGTGTATAATGGTCATACTTGCCTCGACGTACCTTTACACACAGTCCAGAAGGCAACTACAGCGTTTGGGTCACAGCAAGTTAGCGACTGGATGCTAACAGTCAAAGTCACACAACATTACAAAGCAAAGGAAAAACCTAACATTTCTTACAGTTTGACCATTGGTTTTTCACGTGTGTACCTTCAGGGCACGTCTACTAAGTTCATTTGCATGCAGCAGGATCGCTTACACACACTAAGGAGGGTCAGGAACAACAAAGCAAGCTGAGCTTGCCCTGCTGTATCAAGATCTCTGACACATCAAACCGACCACTCACATTATTTAATGGTGTCAAATGGAACTTTCACTGTCTCTCAGTATTACATACTCTGACATTGCTCCAGCATGTAGACTTACACTCAAATCTAGCCATTAGTTGTACAACATGCTAACGCTAAGTTGGGTCACGGACAGCTGATGTCGATACATCCTTAAGCGTCACTTTTGAAGGGATTGTATTGACTTGTTAAGAAAAAGCCTTCCCATAGTCGTGGAGAAATTTTAGGCAAAAATAATGTTAAGTTGTTGGGTTTTCACATCCTCATATAATGATAACTGTTCCAAAGAGTTTTCATGAAATATCTTTGCATCATACATCTGTATGTCCAAGCAGCAGTGTTATATCAATAGTGCTGACAGTTTGCTCTTGTACGTCAATCCATCTGCCAGCACATCTGAGCTCTGCTCATAAGTTTAACCTCAATGTATTTTGCTCTGACATCCGTTTTTGAAATGTCTTGTTCTGCCAGACCGTCTGATGGCTGCCTGAGTCGATTTGTCAGAAACATCCGGGGTGAAGCGATAACAAACTGCATGCTAACTCCCATGCTTCCCCCTCCTTGCATGAAAAAAAAAATCTCCCTCTCTCTAACAAGGCGTACAGCCTCATACCTAGAGAGTTAGCGCTTCATGTCTTCAACAAATGGACTTACACCTCTCCCTCCATCTCCCGCTCTAGCAGAGCTCAGGGAAAGCAGGCACCCATCTACTTCCCTCCGTCTCTCTCTATATTAAATCGACCAATCAGGGGGTGTCAGTCATGCATCCCAGCTCGCGGCTGACAAGTTGGCAGTTGCGATGCAAGAGCAGTTCATTCATTCCGATGACACTCTGCCAATATCTGTATGGTGGGAGCCGCGCGTCTCTGCCTTTTTTGCTCTTACTCAGTGGAAACAGATTCACAGGCAGACAGGGAGGGAGAGAGAGGGGCATCGAACCGAGCAGAATTAAAAGCTTTGACTGTAAGTTTTCAGATCCGGGGTGTCTGACTTGCCAGTTTGAAATGTGACTGATAACACAGGAGGAAACAGCTTGTCTTCCTGCCTGCGAAGCTCAATCTTTAACGTCTGTGGATAGCAAAGTGTAATGGCGTGCTTGTGTGTTTAGGCTTGTTGGAGAAACTTGGGGGCATATTGATGTAGCCAGGAGGGTGCTGAGCCAGACCAAGGGTTGCTCACTGGGCTTGAACCGTTACCGTAGGGGGCCCTTTGGGGCCTCGGAGCATCACCAATACTCATAAACAGAACCACCATGACATTAACTCAAAGTCTTCTGAATTCAGGGATAAAAAATAAGCCACACCTTACTCTCTTCAGCTTGTTCTGAACCCTTTCATTGTCATATTTATTGACGTTTCTAATGCCAGCTGTCATGAAAATCACATCAACGATCTGGAAGATGGATTTACCTGATTTCAAAACTTAATAGGCTGCATAGGGCTTCTTACCAAGAATAACTCCCAATAAAAACAGCATGTTCTGTATTGTACAGAAACATCACAAATAACAATCCCCTGCCCACATCTGTGAAGCAGAAAGTAAACTCTAAAAGTTGAAAGTCAATGTCACCATTAGTGAGTCCTTGGATTATTAGCTGTGAAGTTGTGAAACACATTTTTTTTTTTTTTTTTTAAACACCTATTGTAAAATGTATGCGTTAAATGCCGATAATTGTGTTTTTCAGCGCAATATGTTTTCACAATCCACGATGAGTTCAGTTGCTTTGCTTCTAATGAGAGACCTGTCCCAAGTGGGTCAAAGCATTCTGGGTAAAACAGCTAATTAAGTGGCAATTAACCAGCGCTGTCTGCTAGAAAACTAAACATAGTCAGGGCAATTATGTTAGAACGTGCCCGAATGGTTGCTTGTTAGTCCAACCACCACAGCATTAGCTGGAAAAAAACAAATTCTTTTATTTTTCCTGAAAGGAGATTAGAAAATTACAAAACACCATTGATCTCTGACTTTACTCCTCTGGAATGATAAATGATTATGAATCAGATCAAAAGGATATGGGAGAAAGAGAAAGTGAGAAAGAAAGGGATTGGACGCAGAGAAAGCAATGCATGAGATGCATGTTTTGTCTTAAGTTGGATACATATGGGCCTTAACACTGGGTGACAGAGTGTGTGATGTTTTCCTATCTTTCATTATCAGGTAGCCAGCCCGGCCGTCAGGCATTACCTGTTGATGACCGAGTAGACCACCGACCTGATGGACAGATGGATGGGATCGTTGATGAATGTCTGGCAGGTGCTTTGTCAGTCTGGAAGGCAATCTAAAACCCAGAGGAGAGGGGAGAAACCACTTAGACTCCAGGGACACCGCTAACGTCCCTCACACAACTCAAAATCCAGCAACGCCCAAACCCCCGCTTGCAATCAAATTACAGCGTCAAAAATTGGTGTTAATGACGCTGTTTTACTAAGCTTTGGTCACCTATGATGGCAGGCGATGTCCCTCCAATATCAGCTGGGTCTAATTTAGAAAAATGCCCGTAGAGGAGGTCAATCTCCTCTTTCATACACGATGACTGATAGATCCAATACCTCTAGAATCAGATAAAACTTTGACAAATGGCCCCGCGCCGGCCTGAGCGGTGTTGAGGAGGACGGCGGGGAGCCGAGGAGCTGCTGTGTCCATGGCCAGCCTTGTCCCTCTATCCCATCAGACCAGCGCTGGCTATGATCAATGGGGCCACAGTTCAGACAAACACACACATACACACACACACAGACGTGTCCTAGGCCCGTCATCACATGATTAAAAGGCCTAAAGGATATTGCATTCCCACCATTGACCCTACCAAAGAGAAGAAGGAAAAAAAAAACTTCATAAAAGTGAGACGACAGCAGCTTCCCTGCGCTACCTCCCCCCCCCCCCCCTCCCCTCCACACCCCATTGTTCCTCTTCTTTTTCTCCCTGCATGCAAATGTGGATTGATTAGAAAGCGAGTGGACGCTAAGTATATGAGATAGATTTCACCTTCCCCCTACTCTTGCCCTCTCCGACTGAGCAAAGGGAGAAGAATATCCCTCTCTTCTCCTTGTTATTGTTGTTTTCATCTACCGTCAGCCACAGGACACCCGCCGTCCTAACCTTGCATTAATCACAACCCGGCTGATAAATCGACTTGCCGATTAGCATGATAGATAGCCCAAAATGTAAATACTAGCACACATTGCTAATTGGCCCCCTCTCTACCTGGAGACACATCTGTAGTTGCCTCTTTCAACTCGGGAGGATAACTTTGGCCTGGCGGGCGCGGCTCTCGATCATTAGAGTTGTGGAGTTATCATCCGTTTGGGAATCTCTCTCCTTGTACGATTTCTCTTTCGATTTTTTTTTTCCCCCCCCGCATCCCCCGTGTATGCTGATTTATACATTTGGTTTTGTGAGGAAAGACGCCACCTGTACCCCGTCTGCTATAACAGATGCTATGGAAGGTAGTTAGGGGGCTAACATTCTATTGATCAGCCAGGGAAATCAATTGACAGCGCATATACACAAAACCACTGAAGAACGTCTGAGTACACACTTCCATTCAGAAGTCACAATACACACATTTCTATTAGACAATGTGTGGGTGTGTGTTTGTATGGAGAGAATATTTAATGTTTGAGTAAGTTACAGGTTATCAGTTCAGCTGCACCGGGAGCTGAGGGGCTTGTGCATGCATGTGCATGCGTGTGTGTGTGTGTGTGTTTGTTTGTTAGAGGGCATATGAGGGGATCAAGTGTCTCCAGTTTCATTTCCTCTCACCTCCAGTTTCTCTGCCAAAGAAAACGCTTCATAAACTCTCCGAGTTCACCAGCGGAAATCTCCCTGGCTGTTTTGGCATTACCAGTGGCCGCTCTTATAAAAGTATAAAGTCCCTGCTATGACCCTCTGAAGTAGGTGAACATAAAAAAGTTCTAGGGAATATTTTTTGTAAAAAATGAAAAAAGACTATAATATTGAAATTGAAATTGAAAACTATGCAAGCGGTCATCAGCGTAATAAATGGGACATCATCAATCCTGAGATGATTGCCAGACATTAAAGTTGGAGCTTATTATGTATTTTATCAATTTCCATAATATTTTCCTTTATTGCACTGAGTCCATTAAACTGTCTGTTTTGGGCGGCTTAGGGGCCATTTACACATACGTGGTTATTTAAAAAAAACTGAGACAATTCCCTTTGTTTGTGTCCTTCGTTTCATGCATAGAATTTTCTACGGAAAATGAGACAAGCGGAAGTTCAGGCAGCCGAGGAAGAGAAAGCGAGTAGTTGCTGTTGACGCTATTTTTGGTATTCTGATTGGCTGACGTGGTCTTTAGCTTCTCGTTACACTGCCACCTACAGCTGGCATGGTCGAGGGCATCGATGAGAAACCCCCTGAAACGGCTACAACACCCCTGCTCAGATCGTGCAATCCATTCTAACCATCAGACAATGGCTAACCCTTCTTGGCTCCGTTTCCTGTATTTGGCATTTGTGGAAGCTCTTGCATGAGGATGCATTGAGTGTAAATGGCATATAAATGAATACCACTGACTTTTAAATTACCACAGTGAAAATGTTACTTTTTCTTCCAGTCTCCCTTCCTTCCCCCACCTTTCCTCCCAACATGTCTGCCTGTCTTCCAGCCACAGCAGCAGTTAAATCCTCCATGTGTTGCAGCGTGGTGAGGAAGCTCTTGTCTGTGACCACTGTATGCAAAACGTGGCATTAGTCACCAGCTAGCCTCCACTGACACGCCCGCAGTGTGAGGGAGATTAATGCCTACTAGGTACACTTTATTATTCTCTCTCTCCCTCCCTCTTTTTCTCCGTCTCTCTCTCAGTCTTTCTGCCCCTCCAACCGGCCACACAATTAATTGTCTGCTGCGTGCCTCCCTCCTCTCCTCCCATTGCTCTATCCCTCCCTCTCTCTTGCTCTTGCCAGAGTGACAGATGTGGAGAGGTACATGATATGGAAGGGGAGAATAAAAGGTAGGGGTGTGTGTTTAAGTGTGTGTCTGTGTAGGTGGGTGTTGGTGGGTGGGTGGCAGTAACGGTGCAGGAACACATGCTTTTGGCCTTGACAAGCACCTCCCATCCTTGGCCTACCCTTTTCTGCCAGAGCACACACACACACACACACACACACACACACACACACACACACACAGACCCACTAACCAAGGCTGTCCCTGCTCGCCACCAAAGCTCAGGCTAGTTTTTGACAGAGCTACTGTATGAATCATGTGACATACTGAATTGACTGTGAAATTCACACTCTTTAATAAAACCGTGTGACTTAATAAAAGGAAGTGAGTAAAGACAGGTACAGTGGGAAGTCAGGTACAGTCAGATTTCAAGTGAAATTAAACTTTACACATCCAAGGGCTCGGGAAAATGATTAAGATCGGAACTTGTGATCGCACAATCATCCTATTGCCTTGTGTTGTCTTCCTGTCAACCATGAAAAGAAAAGGAATGTTTCGGTCACTTTTTTTAACATTATTATCACTTTTTCCAACATTTTTGTCACTTTTTCAATGTTATGGGTCTTTTTTACTAAAGTTTTTTGAGTTCTTTTTGTCCCAAAGCTTATTTTCAACGGCCCAAATTGTTTGACCCAAGGACAACATGAGGGTCAAATGTCACAATTTCATCTACACCTGAATTATTGAAAAGATGTTCTTTTAAATGTTTTCTATTGTCATGATTTCACAATAAAATAATTTGAGACTTGAAAAAGAGGGCAACATCTACAGTTGACTTATATTCAGGTCATTACATTATTACTCATGTTTGCATTATCTTTAATGCTGTTTTTACTGCTTTTATTGCTAGTACTAATATTATTCTATTTCAACCACAGCTAATATTATTAATCATATTTCTTTTATTTGTATTATTTTAGTTGTTAGTGTTATTATTGTTGCTGGGCTTTTCTGTGTCTCTTTCTCTCTCTTCCTCTGATTTGCTTACAGTAGGAGTAACATAGCCAATGTTGAATGTGCTTTATTTCTTAATAAATCACATAAACAGCCAGTGTCTCCAACGTCTTAGAAAGGTTGTCCTATGTTACATCCGTACATGTTAAGGATAGAATATCTGTGATATCTGTTAACCCCACACACTTAACATACCTCTGTCTGTACTGGCGATATTTTATGTCATGTGGTTTGAAAGAGAGACAAGACTGAGAGGCTGAGAGATGAGGGGACGGGAGGGAGCGATGAAGAAGCTGACAGGACGCCACACAAGACTGTGAGCTATGAGAGGCTTTTAAATGCCTCCACGTTTTCACAGGGAGATGTTGAGCAGATGTTAGGGTGAACCGTGCATACACACCTACACGCACCCCACTGATCAGAAAACATGACACATGTTTCGGCCAGAGGAAGAAAAAAAAAGCAAGACAGAGGGAGAGCAAAACATCCTTTGAGTTGACATTAGGTATTCAGACGCCAGAGTGGAAAGCACCGGCAATTAAACCAATCAATCTTGTTTTTACTCTGGAGCCAACATCTGGTCCAGTGGTCCTGGTAGGCCGCTGTCTACGGGTGGGTGTCGGCATTCGGGGTGGACAGACACTTTGAGCTGTCCTTCAGTGATCTCTCTCTCTCTCTCTCTCTCTCTCTCTCTCTCTCTCTCTCTCTCATACACACACAACCTCACAAATAGAGAAATGAGTAGAAGAAAATTTCAGACACACACACACCCACACACATCCATTCGTCCCTGGTCCGTACGGGCCTGATGTCAGCCGGTTCTGCTGTGTTGTTTCCTTTGTTATAAATAACAACAGGCCACCTGGACTCCTCCAGCCCGTTAACACAGACTGTGTGTGTGTGTGTGTGTGTGTGTGTGTGTGTGTGTGTGTGTGTGTGTGTGTGTGTGTGTGTGTGTGTGTGTGTGTGTTTGTGTGTGTGTTGTTTGTGTGTGTGTGTAGGCGCTGCAAGGTCTTAATGATCCCCCAGGCTAGCTAGGCAGAGCCGAGGCTCAAAGCAGAGCAGAGCACCTCATCCCAGGCTAATGGGACAATGGAGGATTTTATGTTTGTGTGTGTGGGTGTGTGTGTGTGTGTGGTGTAAGGGGGGGGGGCAGGGTGTGTTTGCATGCCACATGTACATGTGTGTTGTACATATAAGAATGTGCATGTGTGTGTGCGGCACATCTAAGAATGTGTTTGTGTGGGTGTGTGGGCGTGTGTGTGTGCGTGTGCGTGTGTGTGTGTGTGTGTGTGTATTAATGGGTCGGTGGAGGATTGGGTGGAGGACTGACTGGTGGCAGAGACGGATGGCCTGGGACAGAGACTGTGCTGACAACCAGTGAATACGGGGCAACGTTGCAGAAAGGTCAACGCCACACACACACACACACACACACACACACATACACACACACACACACACAAAATAATGTCAGGAGAGGAAAAATAGGGGAGGTGTAAAAAGCATGTGCTCCTGCTTTTCTGACTTTCAAAGTTTTGTTGGTGTGTGTCAGTGTGTGTTCAACATTAGTGTATGAGTGTTTGGTGCATATTTGAGGAAAGAATAAAGATCCATTCGCATTTGAAACTCACAATTAAACTAATGACTATCTTAAGTTATTTTCAATACACCGGCTATATTTAAAGAAAATACAGTTTAAAAAAAATACAGTTTACACATTTTTTCACACAGATCGTCCAGTAATGCACAGTAGTGGGACATGTACTGTACATCCAAATGGGTGCAAATTTAAAGGGACCCCTACATACTTTGTAAATGAGTAAAGAAGCATAACTAATGCAGATGGGACCCGGGTCATGGCAGATGGGGTCACTGAATGCTTAGTCTATATCCACAACATTCCACTTTGGGGATTGCCCCCGGTCACGCAGGAAATTACAGCGGATGCATGTCTTTTCGCCGATGTCCGTTTCCTTCCGATTTCTTTGTGTTGTAATTCTGAACTTCGCTGGATTTCTGAGGACTATGGTTACCTGGTCCTCAGATCTCTGCAGGGTTAAATCCAGACAGCTAGCTAGACTACCTGTCCAATCGGAGGACTATGGTTACCTGGTCCTCAGATCTCTGCAGGGTAAATCCAGAGAGCTAGCTAGATTATCTGTCCAATCTGAGTTTTCTGTTGCACTACTAAAACAACCTTTGAACTACTCATGTTCCACCAAAACAAGTTCCTTCCCGATTTTGCAGGGGAAGCGCCGCCCAACATGATTGTGATTGGTTTAAGGAAATGCCAATAAACCAGAGCATCTTTTTAGCCCATCTTGGATTGGTGTGTGGACTAACCTGACCCTCCTCCGCAGCGCTGGGGAGGAAGGTCTGGCAATGCACGACTATGATAATAATGATAAGAATAATGTACGCAAACTACCATAAGATTTTTGTAAGATTAAATTGTTTGCTTATTGCAAAAATGTACTATATCACTATCTGGCATTGAGTGACTACTAAATGCTTTGATGAATCATATACTTCACATAATTTTGGGCTTTTCCGCCTTTAATGGAAAGGAGAGGAAACTACTAGAACTGTTGGGTCCTTGCAAGTTCTGGAGTGTGGTCTAGACCTACTCTATCTGTAAAGTGTCTTGAGATAACGCTTGTTATGAATTGATACTGTAAATACAATTGAATTGTATTGAATTGAGAGCTATGTGAGAAATGGGAAAGAGGGGGAAGACATGGAGGAAATCGTCACAGGTCCAACTTGAGCCCTGGACCTCTTCTTTGAGGCATAAATCTCTCAGTATATGTGCGCCTGCTCTACCACTGACCCAACCCGGCCACCACAGACACCATCATAACCCAAATGAACACTTTTTGAGCAGCGTGTTGGATAAACCTCTCCACCGCTATCATCAAAACACCAAAACATTGCATGAGTTCAGACACTGAAGTTGGGCTTGTGTTGGCAACTGGCTCATTCACAGCTGTGTGGCAACTAACGTCCAATCACATCCATGCAGGTGTAACGTAACTAAAATGTATATTCATGTATGTTTATTAGGAGGAGGTAGCTCTCCCATTCGTGGTGCACTCAGATTCTTTCAGAGCTCCGTCAAACTGCAGGGTCTTTTCTGCCATGTCTAACTGCAAACCCAGTTGCTCTAAATGGTCAAGTTCCTAACGGAAGTTTCTCTGATTGAAATGAGGAAATATCTTTTGGAAGAATGCCATTAATCTCAACAGTAGAGTTCAGACACATGGAAAACCTACATGAGCTTAATGGCTATTTCTTTCCCCATTCAAAAAATCAGGAAATGGGGCCCATAACTCAAAATCACATGTATTTTCCAAGCTATTAAATCACATGCAACCATAATCTGCTCCGGCAGAACATGCCAGGTACTTCTGAATTTCATTTTGATAGATTAGTTTGGACATGTCCCTATTTCTGTTCTAAACCAGGGTTATAAATCAGTAGTTTATTAATTTTACCTATTTGATTAAGGTTTTTTAGGGGGACTTTGAAATCAGGGTAATTTAACATGGCATACAGGCAAAGTACTGCTCAGTACTTTGTTTACTTTTATTACAGTACTAGAAACTACCACAGTCCATCTCAGTCAACAAAGAGTCCGTCTTCAGCCCTGCATTTAAAATGGTATACTTGTTGTTTTTGCGGGATATGGGTTATGCAATTTTTCCAATGCTTTTGTAAACAACAGTTCAGTTTTCTAACTCAGAAAAGCGCCGTAGAGAATATCCATTAATAGGCTCCCAAAAATCACAGAGCTGGATGTCTGACAACTCTGTGACATTAAAAAGCAAGCAAGCAAAGTGAACTTTGAAATGCAAAGCACAAAGCCTGTTTGCCAGTGCAGTGCTTATTTCACTTCTGTTTATGGTTTGTTTAGCTCTCAAGCATCAAGGTTTGTGAAGTCGTAAGTGTGCCATTTGGAATCAAAACTCAACACACACTTTTCCCCCTCGCAGGAGAATGTATACACACAGTATATCTGACAAACTTGATTAAACAATAACACCAATTTGAAATATAAAAGTGGAAAGGCTCATTCTCATGATCCATTGTGTGTGTGTGTGTGTGTGTTCTTGTTTAACTGTATTTGTGGGGTCCATCCAAAAACCAGGAGTTCAGTATACTTGAGCGGTCCCGACAGCTTTGTGGGGCCAAAATGCTGGTCCCCACAAAGTTAGTCCCACTACATATGTGTGTGTGTGTGTGTGTGTGTGTGTGTGTGTGTGTGTGTGTGTGTGTGTGTGTTGTGTGTGTGTGTGTGTGTGTGTGTGTGCTTGGAGTTGCCCCTGCCTTAATATTTTGGCCCAGCTGGGCCAGTGTCCATCGTCACGCTCCAACCCCCAGGCAATGACATCCAGACCCTTGATCTCCATTTCTTTGTGCCACACAAACACATTTTCTGCAACCTGCAATAGATGATGATTGTAATCTAAAATAAATGAAAGGAAAAACACACAGTTGAGGGGGGGGGGGCATAGAAAGAGGTGGGGGAAAGACGGAGAGCATTATCACCTTGGCCGAGCATCAGGAGTGGGAGAGAGAAAGAAGGTCCACGGGCAAATTCATCTTCCCCTGCTACAATCAATCTCTGGCCAAAAGAAATACACAAAACTAGGCAGGAAGAGGCCAAGATTAATGGCCACCGACATCTCCACTGACCAGCATCCACCCCCCCCCCCCCCCCCACCCCCCCCTTCTCTCTTCACATGCCCTCTTTCTTTCTTCAGCCGGTCTCTCTTACCCCGTCCCCCTCTTTCACCCCTCTCACTCTGGCTCTCCCTCTCCCTCAGGAAAAGCCCCATACTTCTTTCCGATGGACAGCCCACTTCCTCCTGCTCCCCCCACACACACCTTGTCTCTGCCACATGCAGTGATCGATCGTTTCTGCTGACTGTTTAACAAGTGCATTAGCAAGCTTTAATGAGAGCAGCCAGTCACTGAGCAAATGCATGCAAGGGCAAACAAGGCCAGGCATGCCCACTGGCTCCCAGCTACCCAGCCTGGAGCAACAGGGAAGAATGGATGGAGGAGAATATTTTGGATACCATTTCACTTTTACGTTTACATTTACGTTTTTAAAATACCTCATAATAAAAAAGGCCACAGAAACTAATTACCAATGGATCAACAATTGACATCCTTGGGGGCCATATAGGAACATGTTCATTAAGATTTTGATACTTTAAAAAGGCATCTCCTTCTCTATTTAGTTAGTAAATGACAATGACTATGACAAGGCATTTTCATTATTATTAACAGAGTTGAAAGACAGGAAAGAGAGCAACTGCTGGTGAAACTAAGAACATTTACTAAAGTACTGTACTTAAGTACAAATTTGAGATACATGTACTTTATCTAAGTCTTTTCTTTTCATGCCACTTTCTACTTCTACTCCGCAACATTTCATAGAGAAATACTGTACTTTTAATCAACTACATTCATCTGACAGCTTTAGTTACTAGTTACTTTATACATTAGGCTTTGCACACAAAACACATGTAATTATACAATAAGAAGATTTAATGTACATTTTCCTGATGATACTTACATACTTTTACTTGAGTAACATTTTCAATGCAGGACTTTTACAATAGTCTTTTCAGTGTGAAAGTACATTTACTTGTGTAAAGGATCAGAATACTTCTTCTGGTGCTGTATTTTAAGGTCCCATCATGCTCATTTTCAGGTTTCTACTAGAACTTGTTTACATGCTTTAATGTTCACAAAACCCATTCTTTTTCCCATACTGTCTGTCCGAATATACCTGTATTCCCCCTCTGTCTGAAAGGCTCAGTTTTAGCGCCTGTCTCTTTAAGTCCCCCACCCAAAAAAGCCCAGTCTGCTCTGATTGGTCAGCATTTTGGTTCTTCTGCATCTGCACTCTAGGATCTCTGCACTGCCATCGCAGCCGGGAAATGACCGCAACAGCACTGTAGGGCCACCTTCTACCTTTATATAGTATAGTTGTGACATCATAACTGTACAGGAAGTCATGAAGGCTCGTTTAAAGAAGGTCCCTTTAAATTATTAAAAAGTTAAATTCTTTAAATATACTCCTTTCAAACTTATAAAAGCAAGTTATGAAATTGCAATGTTCTTGTGAGTAATTTGTACTGTGAGGCTTGACAAGTACGGACCATGGACCGGTATCTATCAACCGTCTTGTCTGTCTACCTGCCTGACGGAAATCATCAATAATCATTAAATCCGAAATCTGCGTTTGGGTCCAGTCCCCAGCTGTGACACTAAACTGTATGAAAATGTACTTCATCGTGTTACAATCAGGGGCTAACGTGGGTCAAATCAATCTGGAACTGCATACCTGCACTTTGGAATAATACGTAATGAATCTGATGGCCATTGGTTTAGTACACCGGTGTTTCATTCTGTGTCCATGAATAACGGAAACGTGGGATCAAACCACAACCTTCCGATATCAGTCATACAAACATGAAACAGTGGCTCGTTCCTCAGCTCAGCGCCTTCAGTGGACGAGCCCCCAGCGTCTCAGAGCAGAAAATACTAGTGATTTTGCCATTGAAGTTCATATGCTCAGCGATTCTTGAAATCAACCAGATGTGGATTGGTGGTTTAAAACACTGTTTCCTGTGGTGTGACAGACTCAGAACGCTAACGTTTTGTTTTACCAGGACTTTACATGTGAAGCATGTCATCAGCTGTCTTAAGTTGGGCCACTGGAGAAAAGTCTATTTTTCTCACTTGTACAAACCAAACTCTTTCACACTGATTAAAATAAAGATAAGACTGCATGGAACCGAAATAGGACTTTATCTTCTTAACTTAGGTACAACTTCATCAACCTCAGTAGCTTTTTCTGTCACTGATAACTGTAGAAGTGGCAGACCAAGCCCTGCTGGTCTCTATTTCTCATCCCATCCACACACTCTGGTTAGAATACCCACTGACTGGGAGAAAATTATATTAGTACTTTAATTAAACCTTTCTCCATACGGAAACCAGAGAGTAATGAGCCCACTTCAGACAAATGAGAGAAGAGTGTGAATATGAAAATCATGTCTTATCATTGCTGCTAAGAAGATATTGTCACAACGTCAGTTTTTTTTTTTTTTTTTTTTTGTAGTGGCCTTTCTAAAATTAGCCAATGTGAAAGTTACGATATTCTTGTTATGATCAAGGACTTGACAAGCAGCGTGGCTAGCTAACATGCTAGCTAATAATAATAATAAATAATTCCACTTTAAAGCAGCTACGAGGAACTTTACTGTCACAAGTCATTGCATTTGCAAGAGTATATTGTAATGTAATAACTTGAACTGTTAGCAGTTATGAATGGGGTCCAAGGGTCTGGGGGACAAAAAGAAAATATTAGGCCAACACAATCAGACTTAAAAGAAATAAAATCAATAAATCAATACATTTGAAGGGGGACGTAGTTTAATTTCTGGCATTTTAAAGTTATTTATGACGGAAGTAGATGACATACCTGTCAAGTAGGAGGAGGGCCATTTCATGGTTGGTTTTTTAATAACTTATAGTCCCATAAGTGTCTCCCATCTTTTATAAGCCGTATGTCACTCTTTTAGCTTCTTCATTTAATTTTTTTTTTTTTTGGCCCTGCACCAGAATCAACACGGAACTTCTGAAATAAAATTAAGATACAATTAGGCCTGTATATAGAAATCTCCTGTAAGTTTTTACGTGGCTGGATACTCACAGGTCTCGCATTGCCAGACCTACCTCCATAGTGGGTTACTGTAGAGCCGAAAATCCCTTTGTGATATCGATAAAAAAGATTATAGAAATTGTATTCTTTTCACTGTTACTCTTGATTCCTGTGACAGGTCTTTTATAATCAGAGGGAAAATCAAACAGTTTCAGAAACATTTAAAAGTTCCTCATAGCGACGTTAACAATGGAAATACAGCACTGGGTGCATTAGGGGTCACAAGTGCCTAGTCCACTTTGAAAACGTAGCTTTTTTTATGCATTTTTGGCCTTTCTTCCACATGCAAACATATTTTTAGGTCACTGATAATAGAGTTTTGGAAAACTTGGGTGAAGATTTTCAGAAAGGTAGTTTTTGGATTTCCCAAACTGTGGAGTGAGCGAAACCTAAATCTGAGAAAGCGCCTTCTTTAATTATATAATTATTATATTAACTCATTATTATGAAGTTCATTTTGACAGCCCTAACATTAGAATAGTGATCCATTTTAGGTGGGTCTAAAAGGGGAAAATAAATTGTCGGTTCCAATTAATTTGCATGTAAAAGTTGAGAGACCTGAGTAAAAGATGATAGAAACAAAATAAGTACAAGTTACCAAACAACAAAAAATAGCTTTTCCAAAGCATTACATTCCACTTTGTTTTCCTTAAAGGAGCTTATCTTCATAGAACTAGCACTACTTTCTGTGATGTGTGCCATAGATCCAGGTCATGATGATTTATGCCAGCCTAAAAAGGCCTGTAAACTCCACTCCACTGCATATAAAAAGGTAGGAAAAACTGAGTCTCTAGCAGGAATAAAGGTACAGGAGATAACGGGGATAATAAATGAATCTGTGTGAAATCTATCTGTTCCTTATCAACATCACGGGCAAGCAGTACATTCAGATTTCCAATGGGAACAGCTTTGATTGTAGCAAATGGGTTGTAGTGTGCATCCAAGTCATCATATCTGCTTCATTGTTTTACAATACATGCAGCCAGCTCTCCTATAAGTAGCTGGTCATATCAGCAAACACAGCCCTGTAGGAGAAAATAACGTGTACATGAAGTGTACATGGTGAGTGTGTTCAGGGCCACATTTGTTATCTCTGTTTTTTGGATTTCATATGTGCATGTGCATGCGCGGCCTGTGAGGGAGGGTGTGTTTGTGGTTTTCCAAGGGCCCAAGAGATCACACAGAAGGCAAGGACTGAGCGAGAGCAGGTCCCCAGCCCACAGAGGTAAAAATTCATTTCTTGAGAGCCATATATCAACGTGCATTTGTTTAATGAGCGCCGGAGTGGAAAGATGTATAGAACATGTCAGGCGTCCACTTGCAATGCGTTGTGGGTAGCAGATAGTATCACAGAGTGTGACCGCTCACTCTGTCTCCCTGCTCGCCTCTTTTATCTCCAGCCTCCCTCTCCCCATTATAAATGAGAGAGAGAACGGAACAAGAGGTTTGAAAAAAATAATAATGGAGAAGAACGAAGCAAAAAGAAAAAAACACACACAAAGTCTGTCTGCAACAGCGCTCAAATGTCTTCACACATTTGCAAAAACACACACTGTGGCTTCCACGTGTGCGCACACAAACATGACGCAAAGCAAGATGCAACATCAGCAAAGAAGATGTACATGGGATATCTAGAACAAACGAGTGGAACCAAATTGGAAGTTTTGCAGGGAACCCGTTTCCCACAGCTATCTGTCTTAGCCAGGTATCAGCAGCTGATCTGCATTAATTTGTTAGTTTTTATCAGACACACCTCAGCAGGAGTCTTACACACACATCAACTCACTCACACACACATATAGAGAAACATGCTCCCTGGCATGCCTAACTAACCTGTATTCCCCCTCCTGGCAGATCCCCCTGCCTTTGTTAAGATATGTAAATGAGATGCATGGGGAGGACGTGTGGGTAATTAATTGTAACTGGGAGGATAATGTTGCGCTGTCAGAGATGTCTCTGGTTTGTGTAACATTTTTTAAGAGTAATGTGGTTAAACTGGGAGTGTCTGTTAGCGCTCAGTCTTAATTATACCGCGATGGGAATGCTAAGGCTTAGCTAGCCTGCTCCCCTCCCTCCCCGGTTCTTTGTGATTTGTGTCAGTGTGTGTGTGTGTGTGTGTGTGTGTGTGTGTGTGTGTGTGGTGTGTGTGTGTGTGTGTGTGTGTGTGTGTGTGTTGTGTGTGTTTGGGCATTCTCGGCACAGAGAAAGAGAAACGTATCATCCCAACGTTGTGTGTACCCAAGCAGTGTTCTTCCCTAGCTGTAAAAATGAAAATAGCAAGCTCCAGTCTTGATTGGCCAAGTCTTGAAGAGTACAATGTAGGTACCGAATCAGGCAAGTTCAACTGTAAGACTAAAAACTGTAAGAAAACGAGCACAGCCAGAGTCATCAACAAAGCTCAAAAAACATTGTGTCCCTGCTAGGTCTAGACTTTCGTAGGCTAGTTCCGACATGTCTATAAAAACAGAAAAACAGAGTAAGCTCAACCCTTGTGTGGTCTTGTTGTCCTCCCGGGTCAACATAAATACAAAATTAAAATATTTTTGACACTATTTCTACATTTCCTGTATATCCTTTTCTTCGATTCTTTTTTCTGTTTTTGTCGCTTTTTAAAGTTTTTGATGATTTTGTTATCCAACCACCAAACACCACCAACACAGAGTTATTACCAGTTATAAACTTATTTTTGACAAACAAGCAAGCTCCAGTCAAATTGTAATTTGTTTAATTTGTAGGAAATTATACCTAATTTTCAAGTTAAAAAATCTGAACTTGTGACATATTTAGACTAATATTAGAGGAACATACTGTATATTGATGGACAATCAGAGACTTAAGAGTCTAAGTTTAGTCACAACACAGTTTTGAAACCATTTCAATTTTGTTGAAATGCTGAAACTTGAACACAACATCCAGAATTCAACAAACGTAGAGATTATGAATTGTACGTGTGATGAGCCCTGTATGGAATCCATCCAAGCAATCCAAAACAACATGTTTCTGATTTTGAAGTTTTTAAAACGGGTCAAATTGGACAAGAGGACAACATGAGGGTTAATACACTAAACACTTTTAGACAACATAGATCACAACTAAAAAGCATATGGGAAAATGACTTTAGAAAAAGGCTTTGGTGAATTTCATGGACTACTGGCCGATAACGGGACGATTGTTTTGTTCCCATTGTTTAGTTCATTCAGTAACTTCATCTAATGTGCTTGTTTGGCTTTTCTTCCTTCGAGCCGTCACATCCAGGTAGCAATGTGGCCCGGGCGGAGGAAGCAGATTGTACGTCTAAGCTCGCTGGGTACTGGAGAGCACAGCCTGGGCATCAATCCAACATGTATTTGCGTACTATTCTTTTCATCTTTTGCATGTAGGGTAGACAGGAATCCCTTTTTGGCCGAAGATCACCTTTTCAATCAATCAATCAATCAAAATGCATTTTTATAGCACTTTACAGCAATCGCCAGGTATCCAAAGGGCTTCACATCAGAAACCAAGAGTAAAAACACATATCATACAATAGAAAGAGTGAACATAGAAAACAGTAAAATCCGAAAAGGTTACAAAGAAACAGAAGAATTAACTTGTCACACCACTGCTACGTATTAAAACCCAGACTCAACAGTTTTGAGTTTGGACCTTAAAAGAGCTAAATCTGTAATAGTGCAAATATCAGGGGGTAACTTATTCTAGAGTCTCAGGGCTGCAACTGCAAAAGCCTGATCACCCCTCCGTTCATACCTGGACCTTGGGACTACTAATCCCAACTGATTTGAAGAACGCAATGACCGGTTGTGCTCCTACAAAGTATCTGTTTTCTGGGGCCAGACCAGTTCTATCTACCAGGAGTTCCAGGATTATTCAATTCAATTCAATTTTATTTATAGTATCAATTCATAACAAGTTATCTCAAGACACTTTACAGATAGAGTAGGTCTAGACCACACTCCAGAATTTACAAGGACCCAACAGTTCTAGTAGTTTCCTCCAGAGCAAGCAACAGTGCGACAGTGGCGAGGAAAAACTTCCTTTTAGGCAGAAACCTCGGACAGACCCAGGCTCTTGGTAGGCGGCGTCTGACAGGCCGGTTGGGGTTAGTGGAAATAACAAAAATAGAAAAAATAGTAGTTTGTAGCAGGATTATGATGTCCTGGACAAGAGGAAGACCATGACAGTTCTCAGGGCAGGAGGGGACAGAGCCATGCTGCTGGGCCTCAGCATGGTCGTCTTCTCGGTCATGATGTACTTGGTAAATGTGAGTCACCAGGTCACTAGTCGATATCACCTGTAGCTTGTTCTCAATCCCAAGTTGTCAAATAATGACGCTTGGTCAGTGGCTCTCACCATTAGATACCAAAGCAAAAATCACCCTTTAGCGTCTGTATGGGACACAGCAGAGCGACAATGGTAAACAATAGTATTAAAGACCCAAAATTCACTTGTAGCTCTCTTATCGACAACACAGACACAGGTTGGTTCTTTTAAACGGGCGTTTATCGCTTGCTTCTTTCTTTGGGCAATGCATCCACGTCATGCCGTGAGAAACTATATGAATGAACATAGTGAGCACGTGAAATAAATTAAACATCACATAAGTAAACAAAAGATACAAATTGCGCTTGCCGCGAATTTAAATAAAGTGCACATGTAAGACAAAATACCTCGTTGGCCGCTTGTCCTGAAAAGAGTTCTGTAAGTCCTTGAAAGTGCTTTACTGTTCGCCTTGGCCAGTGGGGCTCCAATTTAACTCGCCGGGCACTGTAACAAGGGCTAACGCTAGACTTCGCTGGGTCCGTTATCAAATTCCGTCGTAGCGGAAACCACAACAGGGAACTTTAGTTCCGAGAAAACAAAAAAACACAACGGACCAAATCTTTAACTTTGACATCTACAGTACGTTTTCATTAAACCCATTTCCCATTTGAATGCATAAAATAATACATTTAAAAATTAATTTTACTTTTTACTTGTTCGTTAATTATGCATCATAACACATCGCATGTTTACACGGCACTTACACCACTTGTAAGGATGGTTAGGTGGTGGTGGACGGGTCAAACAACACAGGACTTTCACCAAGGAGACCGAGGTCCAATCATTGAGCCTCCTAGGGATGGCGCAACTCCCCACCCCCGCTTTCTTACTGAACACACACAGGAGTCACACACATGCACAGAGATTCCTCGATGCTTAGTTAGATATGGGCGCAACTAAGTTACGATGATATAAGCGTTGCACTTACTAGTTTTTTCTGGGTTCACAAATGTATTGATGTTTACATTTGTTTGGGCTTTAGAGGATGCTGATTACTTATAGAAAATGCAAAGTGAACCCTAGAAACATGCTTCACAAGACTGATTAAAGAAACGCTGGTTCAAGAGTAACAGAAGCTAGTGGAACAGAGACTAGCTCAGACAAGACGTCATGACTTTGGTTCTCCATGGCCTAAAAACAGCTGGATTCCTCATCAAAGTAATGCGGCGCAGAGATTTAGCCTGCACATACCGCAGAAAACAATTGTGAACAATGATTGGGTGAGACAGCCCTTCCCATCTAATGCCACTTTCTCACAAGCAATAGCACTTTCTACATACAGCGAGTCCCATCACAGCAAGTCATGTCGACCAAAACTCTCTATCTATCTGTCTTTCTCTCTCTCTCTCTCTCACACACACACACACACACACACACACACACACACACACACACACAGCGTCAGCTAAAGCATGTTAACCAGGGTGTGAAAGTCCATCAGAGTATGTACTGTACACTATATGAAGTCAGTGTGTGTGAAGGAGGGAATTACAGTGAATGCACTCACACACAACGTGCACACACACACACACACAAACACATTGTTTGTACTACTATTATATCGGAGCTAAAAGCTTATTCAAGTTTGTATTCCTTGAGATTGAACATTAGAGTCAAAGTTGTCCTCAGCACGCCTGTCCCTGACACCACGCTGTGTTTGGGACATGCCACTAAGTGGGACCTGTTCAAAAAAGCCTGCCAAGTGATAACATTTTGACATGATTTTGTCAGTTTCAATTTTATTTCCTTTTCATGAAAAAACTATGCAATGCATTTGGTTTGCAATTTTATTTATTTTAAACTTTGATTAACTTCACTTTCTCAGTGGACGTCATTTAAATATTGCAGATTAACGCTGCATGTTCTAAGACAATTATATGAAAATCAGCTTAATGAAAAAATGCAGCTGAACGTTGCATGACCACTAAATCTTTTTTTGACATAGATACAGCAGTAAGTAATACGTAATAAGTAACGAGCAATGTAATGTAAAAAGTAACATACAAAGCTGTCGTTGGTCAATTGTTTTTCCAGCTAAGGGAACTAGAATCATCAGGCCGGTACGAGTATGGCGTCATTATGCAACATTTAACATATCCTTAAAATGTTGAAGTATTGGAGACATTTTCACAGAATCAAGTAAAATTCAATCTAGTGAATCACCTGAAAAAGTATGTAAAAGTCAAAATTATTTTAAATAAAAACACAAAAAGCAGTCCCCCTGGCAAACACTTCGGAATTTTGGTTGTTATTTACGTACACATTCACGTTTCTGTGTTCACAGTGGGGAGGATGAGTGTGCATTGACTGAGATATTTTGAGGAATATTTTCTCCTCTTTTCAAGACGGAGGTCTGCCCAAAACACTGCTAGACTCTGTTGTAAAAAAAAAAAATTGCTGAAGAGGTCCTAAAAGTCTCTAAACCTATTAAAAAATCGATAAGGTGGTCAACCCTGTTAATGCAGCGCTCCACTCATGGGACTTATAACAAAAATGTTAGATTTTTTCAATTAGTAATTGGTTTTAAATGATGGGGTGTTTAACTTTGACTGCCAGTACAGTTGTAGATGCTTATTTATCTGATATGGACAGAAAACCCAAAGATACTCTGCCCACAGTCAGAAATACCAATGAATGACGTTCTTAGTGTGAAACACATTGTCTGGCCAAAGTAGTGGAATGGAGGCGGAGGCCTGCTTAGAAATGGGGGTCAGACTTCATCGCACTATAATCCCTAAATGGCACATCCTGTTGCAATTAGTTTCTCCTTGAATCAAATCACTCTTCTGGTCTGTCCTCCAATGGTCGGGACAACTCCCAGCAGAGCGGGCCGAGTTAAGCAGTCAGCACTAACAGGGTTCGTTTAGCTCACCTGTCCGTCAAAGACTGCCATCTGGAAATACTCGCCCATTCCTGTCATCTCTATTGCGCCTCTGCCTTCTCAGTTCCCTCTGTTTTGATGTGTCCAGTCTCAACCTTTTAATACATGTCAAAATGCCTGTCCTTGTCGCGTCAAGCTCACGTCTCACAACTTCCTGTGCCCACGACGTCTCTTGGTCTCAGTCGGTGTCCTCAACTTCCTTCATGTTCTTCTCTGTCACCCCCGTCTCCCTCCGCTGCCAGTTTGACTCAGTTAACGTCCCCTGGAGATCACGGCAATGAGGGGAGATAGAACATAAGGTGACAGGATGAAGCAGTGTGTGTGTGTGGTGTGTGTGTGTGTGTGTGTGTGTGTGTGTGTGTGTGTGTGTGTAGTGCTAACTTACTAAGCAGTGGCCAGTCCGTCAGTGTGCGTTGTGGTGGCCTGAGCACAGCAGGAGCTGTCCTCAGTATGACTCATCTTCTTTCATTCTTTCATCTGGGAGCATCCTTTACCTCAGGGGACAGTTGGGAGAAAGATGAAAGAGACAAGCTGAAAAAAAAGGCTGAGGGGAGGCGGTGTTTGGTAGGGGCAGGGGACGTTAGAGTGTGACGATAGTGTGCTCTGATATATGCAGCAGAGCAAATGTACTTTGTGTAGTTATGTGTTCAAATGCCTGCTCATACACCCTGACATATGCTCAATGTATCAATAGTGTAGCTGATGACTACACATCTTGCAAGAAAGATTGTCTCGGTTGATCATTCCTCCATGATTGCATTGGACTTAGATCTAGGAACACAGTGACAATGCTTCATTAACATCTGACAAGGTAATCAACCCTAAACCTAACCCTACATGTGTACCAATTGTAGGTTTAAAGGCCCTGAAACACCAACCAGATGGCCGAATCCTCAGGCAGTTGGACTGATCAGTGACCCTGAGTTGGTCAAAAAAGTGTCTCGGAGCACACCAAAGCGACGAGACATAATATGTCTACATAACAGCCGGTGGTGCTAATCTGAATTGTCGCCCATAAAGGAAAACCAGCTGCCGATTGGACGAACGTGTCACATGGGTCTCTGGGAATTCAAAGCCAGACTGTCATGGCGGCTTGTTCAGAATACAGTCTCATATTTCACTTTAAAAAAGTTCATAGAAACGGGTTTCTGAAAACATTTTAAGGAGAACTAGGCCGTGCAGCTGCTGAATCTGTCTTCATTTCAGATCAACAACGGTCAATTTAAAAGATTTTCGTTAGATTTTGAGAGACTTTAGTCACGCTCATCCTGCTCCTTGTTTCCGGGCTAGCACTCCACCAATCAGATTGAGTCTGACTGCGGGCAGTGCCCGCCTTCCAACTGAGCATGTCAGGTCGGACGATGACCCTTGCGACGGACGACAGCATTGAACACACCAAACTTGAGTCGCCGACCGTACCAGACTGTCCAACGGTCCATTAGCGTTTTTTGTCTTTTCAGTTTTTCATACTACGTCACCTTACTGTGCCGTGGTCAAGTTGCTGCTAAGCCCGGTGTATTCAGGCTCCCAGGAAGTGCACCGGGCGTGCGTTGGAGCAATTTGAATGAAGCCTGAGTGGTGGAATTGCAACTACCGAGCCGTCATGTGATGTCCTCTGGCCCAAAGAGACTTTTCCTTTTTATACTTGTGTGGCGAAAGACGCATCTGTTAATCAGTGGATACATTGTTTTTAGCATAACAACCCCTGCAAAATGACTCATTTTACTATCAGAAACTGATACCTTCAACCCTAGATAGTAAGAATAGGATAGACACAAAGTTACCTAATTTAATCACCATTTTAATGTCAGGTCTATGGGCCAGACAATGCGGTAGTAGTGCAAATTATCTGAGTAATTTTTGGCTCCATGGTGGCTTCCTGCGGCACTGAGCAACTCTAAGAAATGACCTGGGCTCCAGGTCCAGTTCTTATAATACATCCTTGCGTGCACCCAATAAAGACACTAAAGGATGCCTTGCGGGGCATCCTGATAGCTCACCTGGTAAAGCATGCACCCCATGTAATAAGGCTCTGTCCTGACCGAGGCAGCCACAGGTCCAATAATGACAAGAAAAAATAAAAAAAGTTTTAAAGGATGCCTTGTGCCTCGAGATCTGACACTGAGAGCCACCGACCAAGCGTTAGTATTTGACGGGTTGGAAGTGAGAATGTGTTGGCCAAATACTTAATTGACTTACGTGCAAAGCGTAGGAATACATGTTGCGTCATAGCTATGCATGTAAAGCACAAGTAACACATTACACAGCCTGTGTAATCAGCTCTACTGATTGAAAAAGAATTGCTTTTTACATTTCTGTTTAAAGCGAGAATAAACAAATGATATAAAGCATATTAGTGAGCTTTAGAGTTGCTGCAATGCGTATTTTTTAAATGTTGGACAGAGCCAAGCCAGCTGTTTCCAACCGTCTCCTTGCTCCACCCTGAAATGCCACTTCACCCCCTGAGCACTGCCAGGTGCTGTTGAGCAAGGCACCGTACCCCCCCAACCGCCCAGGGCGCTGGTTCAGCTGGCAGCCCACTCACTCTGACATCTCTCCATTAGGGCATGTATAGATCCTAAGCATGTGTGTGTGTGTAGTTCAGGACTGTGTGTGATTACTAACAAAGTGTGGACACATTGTAATTTCCCCATTGGGGATCAATAAACAGATTTAAAAAAAAAAGAATACAAAAAATAAAAAATAAAAGTGAATCTTCTTCAGTAACTCAGGAAATAAAGCCAATGAGTGTAATTTCCAAAATGTTGAACTACTCCTGTAACATCCTTTAAAATGAGTTTCCCTTAAGAGAGGGCGCAAAGGTTTTTTGAAGAAGCATTTCCTATAGTCTGACTGCTTTATTTGCTTACTTAAATAACTTTGTCCATGACAAGATGCACTTTTATGTAACTAGAAAAAACCCACCATACCCCATAAAGACATGTCACTGAGACCATTTCATTAGATTTCATGCTTGCAGCCTGTACAGTTCCAGTCTAGGCCATCCAGGCCCATATATCTCCCTGCGTATTTACAAAGCTTTCTGCATCACTCTCCTTGTCCCTGCCCAGGTAGCTGTTTTCCACCAAATGAACAATCTTTATAGACGTGTGGCCGCCATAACAGGCCTGATTTCCAGCACCGGTGTCGGCTGTGTAAGTCTCTGGGAATTGTCAGGCTTCCCCCTTCGACAAATCAGCCCTAACGTATGATGGTTGGGGTGCAATTTTTATTCCTGTTTGACTGGCCAACTACCCGGAGGTAATGGGATGTTGGGGGCGGAAAAGGAAAACTGCTGGCGGGAAAATGCATCCGTGGTGCTTGTGTGTGTGCGTTTGTGTGAAGTCTGATTGATCGATTCAACGTCCGCTCTCCATTTATATCCCGCTTATTCGGGATTGGTTAAGTTTAGGAAAAATGAACCTGAAAAAAGCAGAGAAAGAGAGCATGAGAGAAGAGATATGGTGGCAGATTACAGTGAGGCAAGCTCGTACATCTAAGCTGGGGCTGGGGTGTCTGTGATGGAGGGGCTGTGGATTGTCTGTGAACGTTAAGCTATCTAAATGAAAATCAATAATGTGTATGTGCCAGTGTCTTACTAGAGAGGAGTGGCCGAGGACGATGGCCAGCAGAGTGAAGAGGTGGGCGCGGGGGTGCACGTGTGTGTTTGGAATGAAGGGAATGATCCAACATATCAGGGACAGGGTAACTGATTGAGTGATACGAAGCTGCAAAAATGAACGGATTAAATGTCTATACATCTTCCGCCACAGGCTAAAAACACAACTCTTCCAACTGCACCTTTTTATAATAAAAAGCCAAAACAAACTACTCTTTGTAGTTTGCTAATGAGCTTGCATCTAATTCTTGTTTTCAGGATTTTGTACCTTTATGGTAAATGAATTATATGGAAGTCAATTTGGATAAAAGCATCAGCTAAATGACATGTAATGTAATTGTCTATTGTCTATTAAATAAATCATCAAATATTTTGATAATTGTCTAATCGATTTGAGTCATTTTTTTGTGAAAATCAAATCTGCTTGCAGCTTCTTAAATGGAAATATTTTTTAGTTTCTTCTCTTCTCTGTGACAGAATCTCTTTGATTTGTGGACAAAACAAGACATTTGAGGACGTCATCTTGGGATCCACATTTTTTAGCATTTTCTGACATTTAACACCAAACAACTAATTTAACAAGAAAAGAATAAACTGATTAATTGACAAATTAAAAGAATCATTAGCTGCAGCCCCGTAATCATCCAACATCGGCTATCTAGTGTGGGAACCGTTCTTTTGTATTACATCATTCATTGTAAAATGGATGTGTGTGTGCACTAAAGGAGGCATGGGAGTTTGTGTGCACATGGTTGTGCTTGCATGCAGACATGTGCATTTACGTATGTTTTAACATCGAAGAGAAGCCCACTTTAATCCACTGGAGAAATATTTTGCTGGTCATGTTTGAGAACAACAGGGTACAAGTGGGTGAAATGGGTTTCCTCAGGAGGGCAGCTGACGTCTCCCTTAGAGATAGGAGGAACCAGGAAAGGAACCAGTTGAGGTGGTTTGGGCATCTGGTAAGGATGCCTCCTGGGCGTCTCCCTAGGGAGGTGTTCCAGACACATCCAGCTGGGAGGAGGCCTCGGGGAAGACCCAGGACTAGGTGGAGGGATCATATCTCCAATCTGGCCTGGGAACGCCTCGGGATCCCCCAGTCGGAGCTGGTTGATGTGGCTCGGGAAAGGGAAGTTTGGAGTCCCCAGCTGGAGCTGCTGCCCCCGTGACCCGATACCGGATAAGCGGATGAAGATGGATCGATGGATCGATGGATGTTTGAGAACCCTCTCACCTGTCAACATCTGTAGTGTCTACATATTTATCATACTATTTAAGCAGTTGCATATTTTTGTATTCCCAACTTGTACAGTATGTATTCAAAGATATATTCTTGTATTTTGTGCTGTGTGACTGATATTTTGCTGCTGTAACACTATAATTTCCCAGTTTATTGGGATCAATATGTATCTATCTATCTATTTATCTAGAATCATTTCAACACCTGTAGGTGTGATGAGTGTCACCATGCCTCTCTAGTACACTGCTTTGGTAGTAAAGCACTATCAGATGCAACTCTGTGATTTCTGCTCACTGAATAAGACTTGGGCCTTCTACACACTGGATGCGTTGCACAAGCATGTCAACTGCGTGGTGTGTCCGTTTTCTTTTTTCCTCCCATGTTAAAGGAGAATTCCAATCGATTAGCTCTATTTTTTCTAAATGTGGAGTGCTCTCAGTAGCGAGACAAATGACAACAATAGGTGCAGTCTACACCGACTTATCCTCCTGCTAGAGTTAGCACCCAAAACACTTAAACAGGGCAAGTTTTAAACATGTTTTTAGCCTCTTAACATGCTCAAAATGTCATTACCAGTAGATGGAGTAGATGTGACAGAAAGACATAAAAGTTGCGTTAATCCATTTATTTCCTATTTTCCAGTGAAGTTAATTGAAGATTGTCACAACTTGTATGCCTTTCTGTCACATTTACTGTGTTCTCTTGAAACGAATGACTGCACATGGGAAGGCACTTTAAATGATATTTTGAGCAAGTTTAGAGGCTAAAAACACGTCTAAAACTTGCCCTGTTAAAGCCTGTCGGGTGATAACTCTAGCAGGAGGATAATACGATGTAGACAGTACTGATTGGTCATGTCTTTCTCTCTACTGACAGCACTCCAAATTTTAAAAAAGCTACATGTTGAAATCAACCGTAATTCTCCTTTAACAGAGTAGAACTTACACACTGCTTGCATGACATGCGTGGCTTAAGCTTACGCCAGCTCAACACCTCTAAGACGAAGGAGCTGGTCGTTGACTTTGGGAGGTCCAGACCAAGACCACGACCGGTCCTGCTAGAGGGAGTTGAGGTGGAGGCAGTTCAGTCCTACAAATACCTCGGGCTGTGGCTGGACAGCAAACTGGACTGGACAACACACAGCAGTCACCTATACAGGAAGACACAGAGCCGGCTGTACTTCCTGAGGAGGCTGCGCTCCTTTAACATCTGCAGCAAACTGCTGTGGATGTTCTACCAGTCTGTGGTCACCAGTGTCCTCTTCTACACTGTGGTGTGCTGGGGGGTCAGCATATCGAAGAAGGACACCCACAGGCTGGATAAACTGATCAGGCGGGCCGGCTCTGTGGTCGGCATGAAGCTGGACTCACTGGTGACGGTGGCAGAGAGGAGGACATTGGACAAACTGCTGGACATTACTGACAATGCCAGCCACCCCCTGCACACCGTCATCAGCACCCAGAGGAGCCGGTTCAGTGGAAGGCTGCTCCTTCCCAAGTGCCGGACCAACAGACTCAAGGACTCCTTTGTCCCTCATGCCATTAGTCTATACAACTCCTCACTAGGGGGGAGGAGGAAATAGGGCAGAGGACAATACATACATACATACATACATACATACATACATACATACATACATACATACATACACACACACATACACACATACATACATGCACACCTGGACTTAAATTCACACCTGGTCACTTTATAATAATTTTTAACACTGGACTAAACACTGACACTTTAATAATAATTTATGGTCTTTTCTTTGTTTATTTGACAAATGTTCTTATTGTTGTTATTATTTTTATTGGTATTTTGTTGATTTTGTTGTCTTTATACTGTCTTTTTATCTATTTTTTATTTTTTGTTCTTGCTAAAAACTGCTGCTGGAACTTTCAATTTCCTGCGGGAGTCATCCCAAAGGATCAATAAAGAGAAGTCTAAGTATAAGTCTAAGTCTAAAACAAGTGCATGCTAGAAATAGAACCAACGCCTATTTTTCACCCTACACACTGATGTTTGTGTGTTCAATTTCTGATGAGTTTGATTTTTAATATTTATTTGATGCTATAAAATGGGGGTGAAACGTCATGATTGACAGCTGTGTTTAATTCCAATTGATCAGGTGCGTGCTTGGGCGACTCCAACACCGGTATCACCACTGTGCTAGTCTAGTGTCGCAAAACCAAGACCTTCCTCCACTGTGCAGCGGAAGAGGGTTTGGTGAGTCCACACAGCATTCGGCTCTGGTGAGCGGACTCAGGTCAGGTAAATCCCAAAATGACAAAAAGATTTCTACCAAATGACCTCATCAAGTAGTTAAAATATATAGAAATTAAATATGGTCCAGTCAACTGGTGCTTTTTGAAGAAATCAAATATAAGCTTTTAATTGGTTGATTTGACAACTGCTTATGTTCGGCGATAAGCAACTGATTTCTTGTGTGTATAGTGTGTGGGTACCTATTAATTATCAGCATACATGTAGTAAATGAAAGGTAAATGATCCAATCCTTTTTAAAAGTGGTGTAATATTCCACAATATTCCACAATCTCTTCAAAGGGAGTATTTGAGATGAAGTTCTTGTAGTGTCAATAGCACTCCAGATTTAGTTTATATAAAAAACGTATTACTTTATGCAGCTTTAGGATGTGCTAACCATATACAGACGGCCTTTGAGGAAGACATACTGTGGTTGGCAAGAGGAAACAGAGGGTGGGAAAGCGGGAGTAGACAGAGCAGGACAATGTATTAGGGACGTTCTAATGTTAGTCCCCCTATTCTCATTCCCCTGCTTTCCCTGACTTAGTACCACTGCTGTGAAGAGAGAGAGAAAGAGAGAGAGAGAGAGAGAGAGAGAGAGAGAGAGAGAGAGAGAGAGGAAATTTCTCCATTGCAGAGGCAGTCAGGCAGAGGACAGGATAGAGGGAGAATAAATCAGCCCCAGTCTGGTCTCTGGTGACCACCCGCGGCAAGGGACTAGTGCAGAAAGACAGAGAGAGAGAAACAGAGAAGGGGGGGGGGTAGAGTGTCAGCAAGGGCTCGGACTACAGAGGAATAATGTCCTTTTACTGTATATGTCCCGCTCCACCTGGCCCCAGCGTGCCATTGGAATCTACCTTCACTCATTTAATGTCACACAGTCCCACCCCTTCAATGAACACACTCATGTGTTCATTGAACACACACACACACACACACACACACAGACACACACACCTCCATCTCCTGTGACAAATTAGAATTGTCCCAACTACCTCGTCCAGCAAAACAGTGTCTGACTTGGCGAACAGTCAAAGTGGCCATTATCTGGCAATATAGAGGACATATGAGGGAAGATCAGCGGAGGAGGAAAAGGACAAAGGGAAAGTAAGGGACGAGCGACAAATTAGCCCTTTCAGAAGTTAGAAAGTACACAGAGTAATTCGAGGGAACGAGACTTTTATTATGAGAAGCAATTATAAAGACAATCTCATTTTATGATGCATTCAGGAGCCATAGAAACAAATGCACATCATATACTCAGAGACATGTAAACAGACATGTGTGACTTTATTTCAGCATATACAAAATTCTAGTCAAATAGAAACATTTTTTGAAAAAATATATGTAATTGTACATTCATGTATGTGCTGGTGTGTGTTTGAATGCACATGCATATACATTATGTAGATGTATGTTATTATTGCAAATCTGTATGGAATGTAGGAATGGGAACAGCAGCAATGTAGTGATGCAAGCATTACAATACAACCTAGAAATGGATGAGAGAAAGTTCTTTAAAAAAGTTTTCATAAAAAAATGTATATACAGTATTTGTTGCAAAATGAAATGAATCGGTACATTAATCTTAATGTTTAAGAAATGGCCTAAGGTGTTTTTCTCATTGAAAATGGCAATGAAATCTAAATGGTAGTGATATTTCCCTCACGGAAAATAATATGCGCAACACTTTTTCATGAGCTGAAGTCAAAGCTCTCAGACTTTTTCCACGTGCACAAAAGGCTCATTTCTCTCAAATATTGTTCACAAAATTGTCTTACTCTGTGTGGGGGCAAAAACAAAAGTGTTTATAATTTTGTTCAGTACACACATACACACACACACCACACACACACACACACAAACACTGTCCTGCCAGGACTACATTCCCAGTTTTACCCAGGCCTCCTTTCTCCCTGAGCTTTGTTTCATCTTAAGTGACTTTATTGAAGGCGGGTCTGTGTTTTTTCCCTGAAAGAAACGAAGGAAAGAAAGGCAAAGTGAGACAGAGAGCGAGAGAGAGAGAGAGAGAGAGAGAGAGAGAGAGAGAGAGAGAGGAGAGAGAGAGAATAGCAGCCCATAGCTAGCCCATAGGACACATTTAGTAATCCTTCCAATGATGTCCAGGGCCCAGTGATGGTTACCAGACCTGCAAATACCCCCACAAACACACACACACAATCCATTTTTATTGTATTTGGGTCTGCAGCGGTGTATTTCCTGCCCTCTCTTAGCGCCACACACACACTGCACTCGAAAACAAAAATCCATACTATCGACCGGCCAGTGTCACCACAATTATTCTTTTGAAACAGCCATTGAAAACAAATTACATCTGCACTGCGTTTTCATCCGATTGCTCTGGGTGAGCAATGCTCAATGTTTGGGTCGGCCCTGCCTTCGCCGACCCTCAGACCCCTCCCTATAGGTTTGCTGTCTATAGCATAGTGTTGCTAACAACTGGCCTCTGTGTGTGTTGTGTGTGTGTGTGTGTGTGTGTGTGTGTGTATGTGTGTTGTGTGTGTGTGTGTGTGTGTGTGTGTGTGTGTGTGTGTTGTGTGTGTGTGTGTTCCGGGGGGAAAAACTAGGAGAAGTAGTTAAATTGTTACATAGATTTGAATGTGAGAACCCAAAAAAGCAAGGAAATATTCTATTTCTTTCATGCACCATGACCAGTTATTAACATTGGGGGGGAGAAGTACTCTTCTTCCCAAACTACTGTTTACAAATAAAAATCCAACATTCAAAATGTTACTGAAGTAAAATTACAGAAGTAATGTGTGAAAAATGCATTCACTGTGCATCTGAATGGCCTTTGCCAGTCTATCATAAAATCTTGTTTTATTATTACTAATGCATAACAGTTTCATGTCATATTGAGCTTTAGGAAGTTTCATTTCCTGTAGTTTAGAAGCTTGTGTTAAAATGTAAACACTCAACTGCAGTACAGTACAAGTAGTACAAGTACAAGTAGCTCACCATTTTATGCAAGTATAGCACTTGAGTTAATGGTCTTTGTTATTTTCCACTGCTGGTCATTAATACTGTACATTAGGAACTGCAATGGTGTATCAATTTGACAAAAAAAAATACCAGCAACTGTAATAATAATACATAATTGTGCAACCTGCACAATTGGTTTATTTACATATTTGTCATACCATTTAAGCAGTTGCACATTGTTGTATTCCCAACTTGTACACTCAAATAGTTGTTCTTGTATTTTATATTCCTATTATCATTTCATGTATAGTGTAGGTATGTATATTGCATCCTAGTATTTCATTTATATTTATATTCTGTGCTGTGTGACTGATGTTACTGCTGTAATTTCCCATTTTATTGGAATCAATAAATATCTATCTATCTACTATCTATCTATCTATCTATCTATCTATCTATCAACCAATAATTTACGTAGTTTTCAACCAAAATATCTGCAGATTAATTGAAATGAGAAGAATCATAAGTGGCAGCCCTAAACATATGTGCAATACAATTAATTACAGTGTTAGATTTATTTTTGACTTTTGTTCCAAATCTGAAGTCAAATATGTTTACTAAAATGATTGATTGGGCTGTTTGCCTTGTTTAATAATCATAGTGGCGGCACCACGGCCATTGATTATTCTGTGAAAGCCATACTGAGGGGCGGCATGATTGCCACACCACCACCCCACTGCTATTACATCTAAGTGTGTTACTCCATCTAACAGCATTAGCCCCATGCTCTGCAGCACACAAGCTGCTTCCAATAGCCTCAGTCCAGCGGTGCCATGTGACAATGGGAGAAAACAACAACTAATATCCAGCCAGCATGGTTGGTAATTAATCCTGGCTTGGCTTCCCTCGGCCACGGAGTACAGCAAAGGCTAGAAGGCAGGATCCCTTTGTTAAGCTTTGACCACACAAGTCACCTCACCGGCCCTCCCGGAGCAGGGAAACGCCAACTTTGGAGTATTAAGAAAACCAATAGCCTTGTTGACATGAACACGGAGGCCTAACCCCCGCAGCCTCCTCATATGAAGCATTGATTTTTCTGTCCGGCCACTGCACTAAACCCATTCATTCTCTACGAAGATTTGCGCGGAATGTGAGCGTCCCACACACACACACACACACACACACATACACACACACACACACGCACACAAACACATACACACAGACAATACACACAGGGACCTGGCTAAATTCTCCTTTTATCCTCTCAGTCTTACCTTGGGGGTGGAAAGTTGAGGATTAAAGTCACCCCTCCTCCTCCTGGTTTCACCATTACTCCAACACTGAACCAACACACACACACACACACAAACACACACAAACACACAGACACGGGTACATGAGTAAACATGCAGAGACAGATGAAGTATGGCCTGCCCTGTGTTGAGAGGCCAAAGGGGAGGCGAGGTTAAATGTATTGGGGTGAAGCTGAGAGGAGTCCGCGTCTTGATCTTTGGGGAGACCGGCTACCGATTCACACAGCGGGACTCTCTCGCAGGCAAGCAAACACAATGGTACTGTCCTCCGCAGGCATAACACATCCTATTATCACACACACTGGTGTAGGTTTCACAATTAGCCATCAGAGTGGTTTTCTCTCATTCTTTTGTTGTCTCTCTCATTTCCTTGCGCTCTCTTTCCATCTGTAATGTCTCATTATCTCTGTAGTGAGGATCAAGTACGTCCCTCTGCCTCTTTTAGCCTCTCCATCCGGTCTCCCTTTCTGTCACTGCAGTAAAAACCGGCCAAATATAGACAAATGTGACCGGGAGGGACAACACAGACAATAAGTCGGACAGACGGCTCTAACTGACATGATCTTAACGCGTGACGCGAGACGAGACATACATAAAGTCAAAGAAAAGGCTGGAACAGAGCAAGGGGGAAGAAGAAACTATCATTTGCTCAATTAGCATTGGCACATTAGTGAAAGCACAACATCACAAGCGCACAATTGGCTCGGCTCCCTCCCGGACACGCTGCGAGACATTCAGAGACATTAGCATAGGGCGAGCTAACGAAGAAAGAAGACGAAAGGAAAGGAAATGAAAAGAGCAGCACATTTTCAAAGCGTTGGTTGTACCCAATGTCATTAAACATTTATGAAAGTTTCCCCTCAGTATGATGAGCAGTTTGGTTGTAGGGAAGATGTGTGAACAAGTCGGTGGGGAGAGAAGGGAGGGAGGGGAGGGGGGTAGTCACACTTTTGTTTAGTTTGCCTTCTGTCTTCCTTTATTTCTTCCAGATAACAGACACACACTCCTCTCTCTAGTGTTTGGTCTAATTTCCTCTCTCAATTTTAATAGTAAAATAATATTAAAGAAACTCTTATAACTGGAAATAGTTATCACTAGTAAATGGTCCATTTTGCAAAGAAATTCCAAGCATCCTAAACTCCATGTGATGGTCCATGCTTCTGCCAAGAGAAATAACGCTAATGTTAATCATCACCTTAAAAATACAAAAATAGTTCTGCTAGTATACACAGACCAATTAACCAATTTTACCCATTCTTCCATTATATTTCTGTGTAAGGATAACACATATTATTCCACATTTTGTAAATGTGCGAGTGTTAGCCAACGGGCGGGCTCATGTCCAACTGCAGTCCCCGGGCGAGATGTTCCAAAACCAATGGAGTGACAGTTTGAGAAATCCAAACAGGGGCGCCCGGATAGCTCAGCTGGTAGAGCGTGCGCCCGTATACAGAGGTTTACTCCTCAATGCAGCGGGCCAGGGTTAGACTCCGACCTGTGGCCCTTAGCTGCATGTCATCCCCCTCTCTCTCCGCTTTCATGTATTCTGCTATCCCATCAAAATAAAGGCTGTAAATGCCCAAAAAATTAAAAAATTAAAAAAAATCCATACAGAAGACAGTATGACAACAAATCTGCATGCATAAATCATGCAAAGCAACCGGCAGAGGCAAAACTTTGATGCACCAATGGAGACAACAATGACACCAATGCATGGAATATTAGGGTCCAGGTTAAAAAAAATAACAAAATCACCTTTGCACTGTTTTTCTTACATTGATTAGGAAATGTGCGTGGAAAATTATAGTATGTACCTCTCAGCCGTAACTCTCTTTTTTAGCTGCAAGTGTGAACAGAGCCTCCAAAACCATCTCCATTCTTCTTAAAACTCACTGCATTTCCACCGTTGATAAAATGCCTCTTCTTTTTCATCAAATGAATCCTCCAAATTTCCCTCGCTGTTGTCTTCACAGAGCAGCAGGTTGACACACAGCAATCAGTCACTCCATCAATCCCTTTGGTTTTTTTCCTGTAATGTTGAGCCAAAAATCTCCCAGGTCTAAATCAGCCCTGGATCCACATCAAACATCAAACAGTGGATCCACATGCACATTTACAGACGCAATTTTTCATACTGCACACGCATGAACACATGGCATTTGTAATACACGCTGTACAGGCATACACACACACCCTACAGACACCCACACAAGCAAATGTGCTCATGAACAAATGCCCATAACTACACGTTTTGTCGATACATGTGAACAACTGTGAAAAAAAAATAAAAACAATATGTCATTAAGGCTAAGCCGAAAGAACTAGATTTCTTGTACACGCTGTGAAATTGGGTTTTATCAGGAGGGGTACTGAGAAAACCTGTGTGTGTGTGTGTGTGTGTATGTAACCAGATGCCATTCAGTTGAAGAGATGCGATTTTCTTTCTTATCCAATCCTTTCAGCTGAAGGTGTGCTTTCAGGAAGGAGAGGATAACTTTCTTGTTCCACCTGGCTCCTCCAGGTTCTTTCCTGTGGTCCATGTTGCACTTTACATTATTTTATCAGAAAGAGGCCTGGGACCTGTGCACCGTGTTAGGTTCCCGTGGTGTAAACAGCAGGAACGTGACACGGATCTTGATCACAGAATCGCTTTGGGGATACATGGCTCACGGACGCAGACGCCATTTATTAATTTTTTCTTCGTCTTTCTCTTTTCAACATGCTGCGTCGGCCGGTGCAAATTGCAGATAGGGGGAGTTTGGTAAAAGGCGGAGGCTGTTGCTGCCCTGGGATATTTATCCCTGGAAAATGTTCACAGGAGATATTGTGTGATCTCTCCTTAACTCTGACACAGAAAAAGAGAGAATGCTGAGGGGAAAAATAGAAATTGTAATTACAGTATGCTTAAGGGAAATGCATGCAGCTCAAGAGAAAAAAAAAAGGACCATTACATCCAGAGACTTTTCTTTCTGAAAACCTGAAAAGAAACTAGCAGTGCACTTTAAGTAATCACACCATGTACCACTGAGACCATAGGAACAACGTGTTAATGCAGCTTAATCTCTAACGCCGAGGGGATACACACCGCATACACTTTGACTAGATGTTTCTCTCCCAGACACTGTACAGCAGGTATTACATTATGGAAACAGGATTTGGAATTAGACTCATTCCATGAACATGAAATGCACCATGATTCACAACAAAGCGATATCCAGTTTCATCACTATAAAAAGGGCACGTGGTGTATAAAGGAAGGAGCAGGGTCTTCTGAAAAGATACTTTCTGTCCACAGATTGGAAAAGCTCTGGCACTTCAAGACTAGAAAAATAAGCAGTTTTTTTTATCCAAACAGAATTTTGAGTGCGATGTATACATAATCATATGGGAACATTAAAGCTGCACTGATCAATTGACATTTTTAATATTGACATTGGATCAAATGACAATTCGAAAGGGGTTACTTGTAGTGATGAACTCTCAGAAAATTAGTATTTGCTTCAGCTTCCATTTTAAGCATTGATGATGTAAGAACTGGATACAGCGTTTGAGCTGGAGCCCCATTAATTCCTATGATAGTTGCTCAGTGGCGCATAAAGCATTTATGGAGACAAAAATGACCCACATGATCTGAACTGCTTCCGCACTATGCGGTCCATAGAGCAGGCGCGCTAGAGCCCTCCATCAGCAGAGTTGGGTACTTCCCCATTCACGTTAGCACCCTGCTAACGTGAATGGGGATCAAATGATTCAGTTGTTTGGCTCTTCTAGACTTTCCAAACGTTCTCGGCCCGAATGGAACGCAGGGCTTATGACACTCAAAAAAATGCTTCCGCTGATTTACAGATGTGTCTTTCAATGTAAGTCAATGTAAATGGGGGAAAGTCTTTTTGGGCCTAATGGCGTCCTCTGACAGGCTGGGAGTTACAATTCCCACTATGTTCAATTTCTTTCAAAGCACCTTCATAATGACAACCCATACGTTCCAATCTCATCAACCCTGTGTGGTTTTAACCCTTGTGTTGCCTTCCCGTCGACCTGCAACTTTGTGTTCTTCTGGGTCGAAATTTCAACATTTTGTTGGTGTTTTTCTACACTTTTCTCAACGTTTTTGTAGATTTTGTTTTTTTTCCACAACTTTCCTTTTGTCCACTTCTGTAAGTTTTTGTAGTTTTTTTAACAAGGTTTTTTGTCCCATTTACCAATTTTTTTGTCACTTCTTTTAACAAGCTTTTGTCCACCTTTGGGGCGATTTTTCCATTGTTTGTTTGGTTGGTCACTTTTTTCGGCGTTTAAAACAAATGTTTTTGTTGAATTCTTCCTGCGTTTTTGAAGCATTTTCCAACATTTGTCACTTTTTCCAACGTTCTTTGGTCATAGTTCTGATTTATAATTCTTGACCCCGAGGACAACTGGAGGGTTAACCCTTGTATTGTCTTCCTGTCGACCATGCATTTGTCCTCAGGTTTGGTTTGCCTGTTTAATAAAGCATAAAGTAGCTTATGAATGATCACCCAATTCTGTGTTACATCGTTTTGGCCAACTTCATGACTTATTACCAATATAGTCTAGTAGCCAGCCCATAGAGCCCCATTGTGAACCCGGAAATGTTGAGTACACCAAAGTTTTATTGCAAAAATGTGAAGTATGGGTCCCCAGCATACAGAAAATGACAGATGCTAATTTTCATATGTTAACCCTCTGAGCCCAAGACACTCGCCCACGAGTAAAAAAGTACCTCTGATTCATAGTTTAATAACTTTTGAACCATACAAGCGATTTACTCACTTTCGGTTTCCTTTAAATCCTGACGTTTTCGGCTTTACGGCGGTCTTTTCCCGTGTCTTTCTAGCCTCTACAGGGGATTTTCTATCCAGCCTGGAACTTCAGCCTATTTGGGCTTTAAATCCATACTGTTATATCCAAGATTGATCCACTTTATGTCCATAATTCATCACGTTTTGGCTCATCTCTGCCGCTGAATCGTTCGTCTAATCTCTGATCTCCCGCTCTCTGTCTGTCCTGTCTATTTTTCAGGAAGTACATGCCCATATATGGGAGATAAAGGCACCCCTCTTGTATGGAAGGCCAGAGGGGACAAAAATGCCTATATACTCTATGGAAGGCCAAATGGTGCACTATTTAGACACATATTTGCTTGTATAACATTGCTGTGGGTGTGATATCAATAAATATGACATTATTATGTTATTATTGGCATAAGTAAATGTCATGAGAGCAAAACGTCTTGACTTTTTTGGAAAGAATGCATGTATTTTGTCAACTGTATAAGTTATAATGATTATTTGTTCACAGTGTGACTCCCAAGACATATGAGAAGTGTTTTAGAATGGAAAATGGCTTAGAGAGGTTTTACTTATGTCTGTGATATCAATACCTATCTGGAAGATTCATTTATTTATTTATTTATTTATTTATTTATCTTTAAGGCCCTACAAGCATTTTTAACATGCAAGTGACCTCACTGCAACCCAAATATTCCAATAACCCAGTTTGTCCTAAAAAAAATGATGTTCATATCTTGACTGTAGACAACAGGGTTGATGTTTTACAAGCTTTTATATAAAATAAATCCAGACGGAAATTAAACTGTAAAAATGGCCTCAGGGCCCAGAGTGTTAAGACATTTGCATAATTAGAAAAAATGGGCGAGATCAACAATAGATTTTGCACTGTGCAATCAGTTTCTACAATATTGGAGTGGTTTAAGAGCTTTTAGAGGATGCTGAATTCAATTCTGGCACTTTCAGACTTCAAAATAGTAATTCTATAACAAATTTGGATAAATTTAGACACATTTTTTATTAATTAGGACACATGTTTAGGTTATTTTTGTGGTAAACACAATCATTTTACATTTTAGCTCTTGCTCTTTGATATGAATGTTGATAACCAAAATTTGTTAAACTTTTTTGAGGTCCGGTCATGTTTTCATGCAAATAAGATACTAGTTTTACACTTACTTATGGAATTAATGGTGAATATGTCTCATCTGCATGAAAGTACACCTAATTATTGAGTAAAATATTCAGCAATTAGAATTATCTTGACTGATAGTTAAGGTCGGAAAAACATATTTGTATGGCTGAGCACAGATTTTCTCACAGGCAGACCATAAAAGTAGTGATCAACAATGGGTATCGATGGAAATTTGGGAGAATAGAAAGCCATGTGTCTGACATAGAAACTTAGATAACGGGTCAAATTAGTGTATAAAAAAGGGAAAAAGCTCTGACAAACCACTGCCTATTTCTATTACTCGTTAGCGACTAGTTCAGATGGTGCTAAACAGAGAATGGACATTTTGACGATTTATTAGCTAGCTAGATTAGAGATGGGTGATGTGACGATATTGTAAAAACAATATTAAAATGTCTAATGTAAACACACAGCCTATTTGTGTCTTTCAGCTCATTTTTGGCTGACTGCTCTCATCCATCCCTTTTCCATTCAGAGCAGGCAACTGGTTTTGCAAAAATAATCTCTAATAAGTTGACCCTGTTTATGCCTGGCCAGCACCAAACAGTAGACAGACAAAACAAGCAAAGCAAGTAACTAAGGAACTATCTAAGAAACCACATATTTCCCTCAGGAATAGGTTGACCAAAACAGAACTAAAGGGAAAGTGAATATTGGGTTTACAATCATCTGGAGGGCAGAAACACAGCTCCAAATGGATGCTAATGTTGCTCTGTGACTGCTCTATGTGTAATTAGTTTGCTAAGACTTTTGCCACAATATTGCAAGGTGTATGCCAGCGTTGTGTTTCCAGCGCCTAAAGCAGTTACAGATGTCCACTAATACTGCTTTAAGTAATAAAAAGAAACTGCAGTAAAATAACTGAAAATGAAACATCTCAATGAAATTGAGGTTCAGGACAAGTAGTTGTGTTGGTGACAGCGTCTGTGTGTATTTGTGTGTGACGGAGTAGACAGTGAGTCCATAGAAGGGTAGACAGGGTGTAAGCGGTGACTGATGACCACCATCACATCACTATCAGCTCTTCATAAGACTCAATGAAAACACACACAGTAAACATGGAAGATGGAACTCTCCAGAATTACCCACCACAGCCAGTGGAGAAGCACATCTGAGCTTTACAATTTAGCTAAATCACAACTTAAAGGTCCCGTATTGTAAAAAGTGAGATTTCCAATATAAAGCAGGTTGATGAGCTATGTATGTATTGAATATTAAAAAAAAAAATCCAGAATGAAATACACACAGACCATATTCAAAAACTGTGCCCTTAAACAAATCATCAGGTATCTGTATGTTTGTGATGTCACACCTATACTATATATATATAAATACATACTACAGTGCCGTCAATGCCAGGCTGCAATGATGGTGCAGACGCTATCAACAACAAACCTGAGATTATTGTACACACCACCCTGAGCCACTGTACCAAATGTGGTTAAGATGGACCATTAGGGGGCGCTATAATGAACGTAGGTGCATTTTGCCAAAAATGTAATGCATGTAAATGGAACATTTGCATACAATTGCAATTTCTCTGCTGTAGTAATTGCCATCACGATGACAGCGCAGATTCGTAAGACCCGGAAACACTGACCAATCAAAGCAGACTGGACTTTTTAGGGAGGGGGGCTGTATCAGAGCGGTACAGATAGAGGGTGAGAGCAGGTAGATTTAGAACAGTAAGAGAAAAAGGATTTGTTTTGTTAACATTAAGGGTAAAATGTTGGAGTAGACACAAGTATGAACCTGAAAATGAGCATAACAAGGGACCTTTAAAACCAAATATATATGCTGCAAACAGCAGGACCAAATAACTAATTACATTTTCTCAACTGGTAAGTTTGGGTCAGCCAGGTTTAGTATTAATTCACATTTTAAGTATGCATGAAGTTCATCTCTCTCGAGGTTGTCGTCTTTGCATGAGTCCAGCGCCATTATGAGCGTTATCAAATTAAATCGGAAGGGTGAAAAAAAAAAAAAAAACAATCAAGAAAAACAAATCTTCGCGTGAGTTCATTTTCATCTTCATTTCCTCCTCGGCATTAAAGCGGCTCACTCTTGAGCGTCAGCAAACTGCTTTTTTCAAACAGCCCTCTGACTGAATTACAATTTTCTTTTCTTTTCCCTGTCTTTTCTCTCTCTTTTCCCCCTCTCCTTTTTTTTCTGATGGGCCACTGAACCCTTTCCTGGCTGTGTATGCACCAGCAAACATGCTGATACGATCTTAAAGGTCATGTTCTTTTCACGTTGACAGAGGCCTTCCAAAACTTTGACGAGGGGGTCCCTCTAAAGGAGAGCCATGTTGCACTACTGCAGCAGCAGCAGCCGTAGCAACTCCAGACAAAACTGATTAATGCTCTACATCAAAACCCTTATTTCCTATTCAACCTGCATTTCCGGAGCGAGTCATGCTGAACCACGCCGGCCCATCAGAGTCGTTGCTCGGCGCTTCCCGCTCTTATTCATTGAGATGTAAAAGGATAAACTGATTATCAGTGATGAGCAGCACTTGTGTTCACTTCTGGAGCTGCTACGCCATCCAATCATGTAGAATGATCCAAAAGCTAAGTAGGTGCCCTTCTGATAGACACTATATCATGTACTGCACAGCAACGGAAACGGTCTGTTGGGCACCGCAAATGCAAACAACACAGTGTGAAAGGCGACGTGCAGCGAGTCCCCACAACAGTTAAAGGACCTTTAGGTAAATAACAGTTCTAGAACTTTTAGTTTTTATTTTAAAAAATAAATAAACACAAAAATAAAAGTGTATTTATTTATGTAACTTTGTTTTAATTTTTTTTTTAAAGAAAAAAAGAAAAAAGAAAAATGTATTTATTTGTGGAACTTTTAGTTTTAATTTAAAAACATAAATAAATACAAAAATAAAAATGTATTTATTTATGTAACTTTGTTTTAATTTTAAAAAAGAAAAAAAAGAAAACAGAAAAATGTATTTATTTGTGGAACTTTTAGTTTAAATTTAAAAAATACAAAAATACAAAAATTATATGTATTATATTAATAAATAAAAAATTAAAAAATAATATATATTTTTTTAATGTAAAAAAATAAAATTAAAACAAACTGTGCACACAATTGGTAGTCTCCTTGATTGTTTTTTCCATCCTTCAGATTAAGTTCACGAAGCTCATATTTCTGCACGATTCATGCAAAGACAACAACCTTGAGAGCAATGGAAAACTTCATGTGAACTTGAAATGTGAATTATTATTGAACTCAGCTGACCCAAACTAATCGGTTGAGCAAATCTAATTAGTTGTTGTCTACTGCTGTTTGCAGCATATCTGGTTTTACAGTAAGTTCTGAATCAGCTACATTTCATGGGGCAGAAGTTCTTCTCCTCCGGCCACGGTGGAATATTCTCCATCTTCCATGTTTACTGTGGTTTCATTGAGATAAATAACTTTTAGTTATAACTTTTATCATACAACTTTTAGTTATTTATCCGAGTGTGTTAGAATGTAAGGTGTATCAAGCCGAAGAAATTGCCATTCAGGTACTACATGCAGGTAAAGTGTGTGTGTGTCTTCTGGGTTGGTGGAATCTTTCTGTGCATGCGTGTGTATGTTTGTGTCAATGTTGGACTGCTCTCGCTCGACAGCTCCTCTCTTCGCTGCCTTGTTTTTAAAAGGCAACCATAATGGCCGGTAAGGACAGCCTTAAGAGCTGCTGGCAGCTTGAAGCTTGACGCAACCAAAGGTCATTGATTCCCCACTCCTCCTCAGCGTGTTCTCTCCCTCTCTTTTTTTTTTAAACAATTCGAGATTTTGGCATTTTGTGAACACACACAGGACAGCTCGCCGACAAGCCGACCTTGACAGCGAATTGGATAAATAAACCTTCAATTTAGCCGCTCTCCTCCACTCCTTCCCCGAGCCCAGCTCGCCGGCTCAGGCAGCGAGTCCCACCGGGAGCCTTCACCTATCCATATCGTTCAGCCCACGCTCGGCTCGGCTCGGCTCTCCCTCCCTCTCTCCCGGCCTGTCTCGCGGAGCTGCCCTCAGCGCTGTGACAAACACGGCCTTAAAGATAAGCTAATAGCCCCCTTGCGCTCCAGTCAAAGTCAATCCTCGCCGCACGTCGGAAATTTAATGCCAATTCCATCTCTCAACTCCGTCCATCCCATTTCCGCAGACCGACACCGTGCCCCTACCGCCTCTGTCTCTGCTCACCTCCAGCTCGCGAGACACAAACACCTAGGGCAACGCAGACACGCACTGACATGCATGCAAACACACACACTTCACCATAGCTATCAGATGGGCTTCCCATGGGAGAGGCAGGGAGTGAGAGCACTACTCCATAACGGGTAATGACATGGCATTTAATGATACTGTCCAAAATGATCCAGTCCTTTGCCGACATCCGCGGCTGCTGTGCATGGAGGCCGCGCAGCCGTGGAGAGCCAGATAAGCTCGGCTGGGCCTGCACTATGTGTGTGTTTACGTGTGTTGGTGTGGTTGCGGTTTTCTAACATGGCAGAGGCAATACTGTATCTTTCACTCGTCCTGTCGCCTGATAGGGTGTGACACATGCCGCCAACCTGATTCTCCTCTTTTCTCCTTTCATTTCTCCTTTCATCTCCTTTCTCCTTTCATCTTCTTTTACTTGTTCTTATTTGCTACTTTGTGTGTTTTAATTGTATGGTTATTAATTATAAATATGTTTGTTTATTTTCTGTACAGCACTTTGGTCAACTTTGGTTGTTGTAAAGTGCTTAACAAATAAAGTTGGTATGGTATGGTATGGTATTTGTTCTCCTCTTTCCTTCTCCTTTTTTTATTTCTTTACACATTGTAAAAAAATGTTCACTAAGCTGAGTTTGTTTTATACAGTGGCAATCGATGATCATAGGGCTAATGACAACCAGTCCAAACACGGGTCAGGACTGCTGACTGGACCAAAGGTTAGAAAGAAAACGGTTGGGGAGCGAGCCTTCTCGTTTCGCGCTCCAACATTATGGAACAGTCTTCCAGTGGATGTTAGACTAGCATGTTCAATTGGGGTCTTTAAATCAAAGCTTAAGACTTACTTATTCACTGCTGCGTATGAGTCCTAAATGTTCATTTATCCTGGATGTATTTTTATAGAGTTACTGTCTCGATTTTAAATTTTCTGTGCTGTTTGTATATAAAGTGTATCCTTTCTGTAAAGCACTTTTATGGAAACCGCTCTTTAAATAAATGTATTATTATTATTATTACAAAAGAATGTATTGCTTCTGCGTGTGTGTGGGTTGTGTAAAGTATGTAGCAGGGCTGTAGTATTGTGTCCGGACTCGATACACGTTTCTATTGTCTCTGACTTGTCCAGGACTTGTTGGTATTTGGACTTGTACTTGTGTCGGACTTGGACATTGCACTCGCAAAATATTTGACCTGTACTTGAACGAGTCCAGCACTATGTACATTTTAATCTAAATGAACTACCTCCTTCAAAACTTAACCATTGATGCGCTCTTGTTCAAAAAAAAAGAATTGGATTATTTCACAGGCATTGGCATTGGTCCGCGGCTGTGTCATATACCTCAATCAAAAGACATCGATCATTTTCATTATGGCCTCAGACACAATTTGGACTCGGTCTTGACTCAGTCTGGACAAGGTTTTGGACTGGTCTCGGACTTGTCAAAAATGGACTTGGCCACAGCCCTGGTTTGTAGTCACAGGCATTGGCATTGGTCCACGGTTGTGTCACATACATCCATCAAGGCATTGGTCCACGGCTGTGTCATATACCTTAATCAAAAGACATCGATCATTTTCATTTTGGCCTCAGACACAATTTGGAATTGGTCTTGACTCAATCTTGAAAAGGTTTTGGACTGGTCTCCGACTCGACAAAAGTGGACTTGACCACAGCCCTGGTTTGTAGTCACAGGCATTGGCATTGGTCCACGGCTGTGTCACATACCTCAATCAAAAGACATCGATCATTTTCATTTTGGCCTCAGACACAATTTGAACTCGGTCTTGACTCAGTCTCGACAAGGTTTTGGACTGGTCTCCGACTCAACAAAAGTGGACTTGACCACAGCCCTGGTTTGTAGTCACAGGCATTGGCATTGGTCCACGGCTGTGTCATATACCTCCATCAAGGCATTGGTCCACGGCTGTGTCACATACCTCAATCAAAAGACATCGATCATTTTCATTTTGGCCTCAGACACAATTTGGAATTGGTCTTGACTCAGTCTTGAAAAGGTTTTGGACTGGTCTCCGACTCGACAAAAGTGGACTTGACCACAGCCCTGGTTTGTAGTCACAGGCATTGGCATTGGTCCACGGCTGTGTCATATACCTCCATCAAGGCATTGGTCCACGGCTGTGTCACATACCTCAATCAAAAGACATCGATCATTTTCATTTTGGCCTCAGACACAATTTGGACTCGGTCTTGACTCAGTCTCGACAAGGTTTTGGACTTGTCTCCGACTCGATAAAAGTGGACTTGACCACAGCCCTGGTTTGTAGTGTGTATGAGTGACGCAGGAGAGGAAAGGACACGTGTTATGAGGTTGAGAAAGACACAGCAAGGCTCAATCGTATGGCCGACCATTTGCTGTGGTACGATAGGCACCGGCTGTCGCTTCAGTTCACATTTCCAGCCTTCAACCCGAGCTGAAAGCTGCTACAGACACAATCTTATCTGACCCACCACTCGAAAGAGATTCAACAGACAAAGTGCATATGGTTCAACATGAGTTGACACAAAGGGGGAATATCACACTGCACTGATTCTCTAGAAGGGTGATAACTGGTAGTGAAAGCTGAATCATTTGACAATGGAACTGTCATTAGGGTCTACAGTGTAAATCCAGCAGTACTGGTGCTGATAGGTCTCATGAATCAGTTGCCAATCTTAGTGTGTTTGTGTGTCTTGTGCTTGGAGGGCAAGAAAATCCATTATGGACCAATCAATTAGAATCAACTAAATGATTTCAAACGATCACATATTTTACATAATGAAGTGCAATTGTATTTATTGTATAAACACCCTACAGAAAGTGCTGCATTTTTCTAAATCTCATTTTATGCTTTTACATGTCTTAGAGTCTGACTCTAAAGAAAATCCATCTTCGTTGTTGCTTGCTGGTAGTGCAAATCACATCGGGGCTACAGCTGCCCTGCAGGGGTCAAGTTTTGACCCGTTACCCGGGGTTAACCTTTAAAACCATTCTGGACCTGATCAGACTTAACCCTCGTTTTGTCTTCCCATCAAAATTGAAAATCAACACTTTTGTACAGGCTTTTTATCAATGTTTTTAACTTTTTTTTTACATTTTTGTCCCTTTTTTCATCACTTTTGATGCTTTTTTCCCCCAATGTGTGTCCCTTTTTTTAAAAGTTTTCAACACTACGTAACACTAACTTATTGAGTTAGAAAAGCAGAAATTAGAAATTATTTAGACTAAAATTAAAGGAATGGATGTTAATGGATAATCACAGACTGGAATATGTCAACTTTTACTCAATACTATTTCACTTCAATTTTTTTTTCATATGCTATAAAATTGAAGAAGACGCCCCAAAATGAATGAAAAAAATGTGTACTTGCCAAAGAGAATTGTGTGAAATCAATCATGTTATTTTGGGTAATTACAATTGGGTAGTTAAAAAGAACATTTACACAGTAAAACGAGTCAATTGGACATGAGTTTACTATAGAGCTACATAGATGCAGGGAAGATGTATAAATTAGGAAAAGTAAAGCACTTATTACAGTGCAGGAAAGCTGGTAACACAGAAATGTAGTACAAAGTACAAAAACACATCTGTGTCTGCATCGGCTTGACTTTGCATACCTAGGTACAGAGGCTTGGTGCTTTTCAGAGTGTGTGTGCATAGTCTGTATGCATGGGTGTCACACCCCTGCCTGTTTCTGACAGCCATAATGACACCTCGGGGTGTTGAAAGTAAAACACAACCTCCAGTCAGGCTGTGATAATAGGTGGGTTGCTCAAAGCGCACTGACAGACGCAGGATAAATCCATGTAGGGAACTCAATCAGGTGATAATTAGACTCAACCTGCAATGCCAGGTAATAAGTGTTAAGGTGGAGCTAAGAGCTACCTTTCTACACCTCAGCTGCTTTCATCCTCGAGCAGGTTAAGTGCAGCTTGCTGTAAAGTGGCGTTCAGACAGGAAACAGCGATCTTGTGCAGTGGTGTGAAAGTGTCACAGAAACGGCCCATTTGTGTGACGTCCTGTTGTGTTCTTTAACCCCCCCGATGTAGCCTCTATTACAGTTTTCCGTCAGGACCTTGACAGATCTGGACCTTTCCGAACGCACTTGAATGCAGCTTCATTTGATGGAGAAAGAAAGAATGAAATGAGACGGAGGGACTGAGGAAACAGCTGTTCCAGAAACATCTGGCCAGTTCAGTGCTTGTGTTTAATTTTTTACCCTGAAAGTTTTTTTTTTACTTTCTTGTGGCAGCAATAGAGGCAGTGAGGTTTCCTTTTTGCTGTACTATTTGCGTTTAACGTGATTGGCCACCGCAGGGTGACATCAGGTTGCATTTCTTCAAATCCGTCACAACATTGTCGCCACAGGCTGCTGAATCTTTTCAGCGTAGACTATATCCTTGACGTTCTGCTTTTGGGATTTCCCCGTTCCTGCCAGAAAATCCGCAGGATTACATTCATGTAGGCGGGATATCCGTTGGCCTTGGGCTTCCTTTGACTTCCAAACACCGGGGGATTTCTGAGGACTATGGTTACCTGGTCCTCAGATCTCTGCAGGGTAAATCCAGACAGCTGGCTAGACTATCTGTCCAATTGGAGTTTTCTCTCACACGACTAGTGTGAGTTTTTCAAACTTTTTGACGATTGTGATTGGTTTAAAGAAATGCCAGTAAACCTGAGCTTGTTTTCCTCTCACCCCAATGCTTTGTGTAGTAACTAGATTCTCCTCCAGCATGCTTTGGAGGAGGTCTGGCAAATCTGAGATCCCCCCACCCCCCCACAGCCAACCCAGCATAGCCTAAACTCACTACCTAAAATAACTGTGCTTGCACCGCAACTTGATAGCTGACGTAGGCTGTGTGAATGCAGCTCAAGAGGGTAAAGAGTAGATAAAGCAGATATGTATTGGTGTGTGTGTCTGTCTGCACAAAAGGTGTAGGCCGACGTGTGTCTGTGTCTGTCTCAAAGAATCGGCATTACACTATGTGACATTGATCAGAAGGTCCTATGCAAATGCAGGCATTGACAAGATTTGTGTATGTGTGTGTGTGTGTGTGTGTGTGTGTGTGTGTGTGTGTGTGTGTGTGTGTGTGTTTAGCTCCAGAGTATATGAGGCCCTGAGGGCAGCCTAGGGGCTTGCCTCCGGCATCTGTTCTTACACTGACAAGAGCAAGACACACTAAGACTGTACCCTGCAGCCAAGCTATCTACACAAACACACACTCACACACACAGAGTGGGAGCCCAATAACCTTTTCAAAAATCATGCATGACGTTACAAACAATTAGAGGGAGACAACCTGGCGTGGACTGCCAAGATATAGCAACACTCATCTTTGTCCTACAAGGCCTCTGCTTTTCAAAGCCTGTAGGGCAAATTTGTGACGAAATATGATATAAAATGAAGTGGTGCGGTCAGGGAGTGTCTGCTTCCTCTTGTCTCTTCCTACTGAATACAAGAAAAATATCTAAATGACGCTGGTGGGGTGGGGGGGAGGAGGGGGGGGGAGGTCTTTAAAACAAAAATGAAATGCAAGATACATAATTTGCAGACTGTCTCAACATGATAAGAAGTTGTGCTGCTACCCAAAAAAATCCATTCATACAGACTTCAATGGGCAGTGTTTGACAGCTAACTAACGATTTTTGAATATTGCCAATTTATTTCAACCCCCCCTTCCCCCCCACACCCCATCCCCTCCCCCACAGCCCCCCCCCACCCCCCCTCGCTGCTCTGGTATTTAGATCAGATGGACTAATAACTGTAGCGGAATTGTATTAGAAATGCAAGCAGCCGGCCCGAGCATCACAAATCAGCCTCCTCTCTTTCTCTCTCACTCACAGCGTCCCCCTCTCTCTCTCTCTCTCTCTCTCTCTCTCTCTCTCTCTCTCTCTCTCTCTCTCTCTCTCTCTCTCATTCATGTTGCCATCACTCACGAGGCCGAGCAGATATATTACAGCCAGAATTACTGGGTGGCTGACACAAATGAGCGGGGCCTGAGAACCTACAGTGAACTAATTACAGCCTTGGCCCTTGTTCTTAAAGCTGAGGCAACACTGCACTACGTTACTGTACAGTAACAACAGTAGTTGGGGAGGGGGGGGAGTATGCATTCTTAAGGGGGTGGGGGCTGGTGGTGGGATATATGCATGTAGGAGCAATTGACTTATTGACCTTTTAAATTTGCGCTTAAAGGCCAGAAATCGATACCGCACTTGTATAATTTTGTATGATTATTATATATTCATTGGACTTTAATTAAGTCTGCCAACAGCCAAGTGAAGACACCATTAACAGTTTTTATGAATAATAAATTCAGTCAGGGCAGTCAGGCGATTAGACAGGTTGTAAAAAAAAAAAAAGGCTAATTATTTTCCAATAATGAAAAAAAAAAAGAAGAAGTTCTCAGTATTGTTTAGCCTTCTTTTCTATCCTTTAAATCATCTTGACTCTTCAAGTGTCTGTTGCAGTGCATGTTGGGAGTTCTGACCCAAACAGCATTTAGATTAGATTATACTCTCAAATCAACCACAGATTGACAAAATTATTTTTGGTGGATAGGCTCCTCCTTAAGGCAGAATAACCCCAAAAAAAGTATTTCTTTGACACCAAAACTAATTATGCCAAAACGACATAGCAACTACACAAATGAATACAATAATACTTGACTGTTGAGTTAAATCTGACCACACTGTGCTAAAATAACTTCTCTGGTAATATGTATATCTAATAATGATGTTAATAATGTAACCCAGATATGGGTTTGTCCCTCCTTCCTCTCTTGCTGCTTCCTCAGTTCCTCCCTATCAGCGCTTGCCCCTTTTCTTAATTGGCGTTAAAGAGGCCCAGGGCCCCAACAACACACCCCACACACACACACACACACACACACACACACACACACACACACACACACACACACACACACACAGTGACTCTCTTCTGCTTTACAGTGGCAGAGGAGAATGGCTGATGTGTGGGAAAATCAGCCTTGAGTGTCGAGAAATAAAAAATAAAAATACGCCTCCGAAGCAGTCCTCTGCGTGATAAAAACTGCAATGATGGCGAATATTCTGCTCTTAATTACTGCCTGTTTACTCTGCCCTCCCCTAGCCTTTAACCACCCCTACAAGCCACCAGCCCACCCCATTTTTACCCCCATTTTCTACTTTCTCACCCCTTACCTCCCTCTCTTCCTGCTAAACGACCCTTGGGATAACAGATACGACTCGAACAAAGGGGATAAAACAAAAAAACCTTTTGTTTTTTTAATGCAAAGTTTTACCCAAAAAAAGAGGGGAGGGCGGGAGGGAGAGAGGGTGGAGTTGCATGTATGGAGGGCATGCTGCTACCTGGTTTTGTCTTTGAAGTGAGTCCATTAACTCTCATCTCATATCATACACCTCATCTCCAATAATCCGCTTCTTCTTCTAATCCTGAGTTTTCTGTTTTATTTTGAAGGGTTACTCTTCATGTGTCATGTCTTCTTGCATTGTGTGTTTTCACCTGATCATCAGCCCTCCTGTCACCTGTAACCATCCTCGTTTTCTTGTGTATTCAACTTGTGTGTTCTGGTTGTCTTGTGTCAGATCGTCCTGCCCATTTCTAGCGATCACTTTCTCTGTGTTTCTGGTTTTTACTGTGGATTTACTTCATTTCTGTGCCTATTTTTGGACTTTGAGCTTTTTTCTTAATTAATTAATTGAACTCCACCTGCTTCCTACTAATCCGCTCTTCCTTCCTGACCTTGTGACACATCCAGTATTTCCTGACTGAGAGGTCATTCCTTCAAACCTGGCTGGATATTGGATAGCACTGCAATTTTGGGTGTCAATGTTCAATCAAATTGCGCAAAGCCAGAAGCCAATGGGTCTCACCCCGTTCCACATAGTAAAAATTAAATATCATACAGATACTGGTCAATCATGGGTAAAGCAGTCCCACCCTGGCAAAATAAAAAAGGATTTAATGATATATTTGTCAAGTGCCCTCTTGCTGCAATGCTGCAAATTGGCTACCTTTAGTAAAGTAGTAAAAATATAGTTTGATGTGACCCTAGCACCCTATAACAAAAGCCCACCAGCCCAGGTCATGCCTCACGTGCCCAGGTCATGCCCCACGTGCCCAGGTCATGCCCCATGTGCCCAGGTCATGCCCCACGTGCCCAGGTCATGCCCCACGTGCCCTGGTCATGCCCCACGTGCCCAGGTCATGCCCCTGTCCTGCCAGTTGACCTCGGCCATCGTGAATCAGGGAATGGAGAGTCCTGAGGAATCTGATTTGTTTCTTGGTATGGACGTTTTTTATTATTAGAATATGTAAAGTGAGACTCTACTGAAGAAAAGTCACCCTGTCAGAATAAAATGCCTATAATCCTCAGTTTAGGTCAGATTGAACGCAAAAATGCATGCAATATAAAAATCTTTTATGTTTTCAGCCCAAAACACAGAACCTTTGCATATTCTAGAAACCTGTTATGCATTGTACAATAATTGAATCTATAGTAATACATTCAGTACAGTTTATCAGGAAAGTAAACCAACATGTGGTCATTTAGTGTGTGGTTTCTCTTAACGCTCAGTTTCTCCCATCGCAGTTTTGGATGGTGGGTGGGTGGGTGGGTGGGGGTGGGGTTAGAAATATTTCCCTGTCCCCCAGTGTGCGCGATGCTGTATTAAAGCCATATTTCCCATCACACTTGGCAGATATATGGGGTGTCTTAAACAATATGAACTATGTGTTAAGAAATAAATTGCTTACACCACCAGAATTCTTACAGGAACACTTCAATCCAGACCCCCAAGACCATCCAGATCATTATTTCTTGCACATTTTCCCCAGCGCAAGCAGACATGGGTACTGATTGTAATAAAACACACTGTGTAGAGGTGGGGGGGGGGGGTTGTGGCAAGGCTAGCATGACAGTGACAGCGCTGTACGCCATTCATCTTCTTCATTTACACTCCAGGATTTCAGTGCTCTCAGCAGTGGCTTCGACGTGCAGGTTTCAAGTCAACGTTGTTTTATTTTGAAAGTGGTTAATTTTACGAGTTGTAGCCATATTTCCATTTCCATCCATCTTTCAGTGTGTGCGTGTGTGTGTGTGTGTGTGTGTGTGTGTGTGTGTGTGTGTGTGTGTGTGTGTGGTGTGTGTGTGTGAAAGTGTGTGTGTGTTCTTGTTTAACTATATTTGTGGGGTCCAAAAACTAGGAGTTCAACATACAGCACTTGTGGGGTCCCGACAGCTTTTGTGGGGCCATGCTGGACCCCACACTTTTAAGGGCTGTTTAAGGGTTAAGACTTGGTTTAGGATTAGGATTACAATCAAGTTATGGTTAGGGTGAAGGTTAAGCAGTTAGTTGTGATGGTTAAGGTAAGGGCCTGGGGAATGCATTATGTCAATGACGAGTCCCCACAAAGATAGTGCCATGCACTGTGTGCGTGCGTGCGTACATGCGTGTGTGTGTGAGTGTGTGTGTGTGTGTGTGTGTGTGTGTGTGTGTGTGTGAGAGAGAGAGAGAGCAACTGCTGTGAACACCTACACTCACAAGTTCAGTTACAAGTTGCTGAGATGGGAAGCACAGAGGAACGTTTTGTGTTTTGTGTGTATGTGTGTGCGTGTGTGTGTGTGTTCTTGTTCGACTACATACAGTACAAGCCAACAGTTTGGACACACCTTCTCATTCAATGTGTATCCTGACTATTTACGTTATAGATTCTCACTGAAGGCATCAAAACTATGAATGAACACATGTGGAATTATGTACTTAACAAAAAAGTGTGAAATAACAGAAAACATGTCTTATATTCTAGTTTGTGTCCAAACTTTTGGCCTGTACTGTAAATAGGGTTCAAAAACATGGAGTTCAGTATACTGTACTTGTGGGGACCCAACTGCTTTGTGGGGCCAAAATGCTGGACCCCACAACTTTAAAGGGCTGTTAGAGGGTTAAGACTTGGTTCTAGGATTAGGGTTAGAGTCAGGTTATGGTTAGGGAGAGAGTAAGGGTTAAGGTTAAGCATTTAGTTGTTATGGTTAAAGTTAGTGTAAGGGGCTTGGGAATGCATTATATCAGGGACTGGTCCCCACAAAGATAGTGCCACTCACTGTGTGTGTGTGTGTGTGTGTGTGTGTGTGTGTGTGTGTGTGTGTGTGTGACGCATAAATCTACCCAACAAGACATGGATAGTAGCCAAAGCTGGAAGACACACACCCACTGTAGTTACATTTAACACGTCCTCTCCCTCTGCCCTGGAAGTTTCTCTTCCAAGTGAGTCCTAAGGACTTCCAAAAATCATCTCAATATTTCAATTAAGGATAGACTTCACAGAGTAGCTTCACATCTTTAAAGCATTAATGGTTATGTAATTGATGGATATATGTATTACAATATATAGGGGTTATGGAGTTTTGATGATCATCACTTACGTCTTCAAAAAAGGGAGGTTTTTCAAGTATTATCTACACACCTAAGATGTTTTGCTGGATTATGTGGATGTTTAAGAGGGTTTTAAGGGCAACACAGAACACTCGCACACAGAACACGGAGTAGTAACAGCTCTCTCCGTCTCCTTCAGGTCCGCGGGACTCTCCCGTTAACATTTAGGGTTTCTTCAAGCTTCAGGTTTGTTTTATACTTCGGTTCAAACTAGTACCTAGTAACCAGGAGACTTCTGGTAACGTGGGGTTTGTTCAGACATAGTGCTTGGTAACATGCGACTCAAGTTTTTTTAGTTTTTTGTTTTTTTAAACTGCATGCTGGCTCTAACCCGTTTTTTTGAGTGTCTGAAACTTTCTTGCTGTGTTTTATAAAAAAAAATAAAAAGGCAGTTACGGTATAAATAAATGATTATAATGATTACAAATACACACAAACACACACACACATTCCACACCTCCGCCACCCTGTCTCTCTCTTTGTTTCTCTCTCGCTCTCTCTCTCTGTATCTCTTACTTACTCACAGACACACACGCTCACATGCCATACCTGGTGTGAAAATAAAAAAGAACCCCCCAAAAAAAAAAAAAGGTTATCACACTGATCATAGAAAAATTAAAAGTTAAAAAAAGAAAGTTCTATTGAGTATGAAAACTCTTGTTCATTACATTTTACTTAATAAATGCAACCGCATTGTTGTATTTACTGTGGCAAAACTTTTTCTGTATATAGTTAGTTTGTTACCATGACAACACCATTGATCTGAAGCTCGATGCTGTCATGTAAATAGTTTTTTAATCAGCAATAAATATAACAATTTCTGAACAACCCATGTCAATTGCATGCTTAAAATAGCATACCGGTTAAAGCCACGCCCATTTCAAGACAACCCGACCCACTTCCGGGTTAAATCTGCCCACTTCTGGGTTACGCCCCGCCCAGTCCGAGTACGGATACGGATACAGATAATTCATGTGGTAAACAGATACAGATACAGATAATGCTGTACTCGCTCATCCCTAGCCAATACACATCCAGCATGGGGACAAGGCGCTTCGCTACAGAGACGCTCCCGGTGTGGTTTGGCTTGTGGCGGAGGACGGTACAAAACCGTAGCGAAGCCTGAACGCAGCACAAATGCGGCTGGTGAAAAATTGGAAGAAGCCTGCAGCAAAAGTGTCAAGCATGTGGCAGGGTTAGTTCAGTGGTGGCACAGGCGTTGCGATGAGAGGCCTCGATGCAGAGGTCCAGGGTTCAAATCCAACCTGTGACAATTCCGTTCCTATCTTCCCCCTTTCTCACTTAACTATCCTGTCAAAAATTAAATGTGGAAAAGCCCAGAAAGTAGTGGTGTACGTATGTCAGATTTTTGCAGGTCCTTTAAAAAGCTGTAGGACTAAATAAGAGTGGAACTGTGCACTGAATACTTTACGACAGTGAAATTATAGCACATGCCTTAACCACCAAACCTCTGACAAAACCTATTCCTCTAAATTCTAAATCTCTAAATGTGTCAAACCTTATCCTAATTTTTTTTAAAGTGATCTATTTATCTCACATGGCAGGACTCCACTTTTTGTGCAAAGACGATAAGGCTCATAAAAGATGATAAAGGGACACTGGTGGAAGGCGGTTCCTCTGTACTATGGCTTCCCATTCTTCACTGCCAAATTTGAACAAGCTTTATATCACCAGCAGTATTCATCTACGCCGAAAAAAAAAAAACTAGTAACAACCCCGCTTCGGTCGTCAGATCTCAATCCCCCCAGAGACACAACGCTCGCCTGTCTAATAGCTATGACTCCAGCCGCCCACTCTCGCTCCCCAAACAGCACTGACTGATGTCGAACACCATCCAACACCCCCAGCGCATGTCCCAGAGATTTTTCCACCCTGCCACTGAGCCCAAAATCCCCAAGCAGCGCCGTTATGCTCGCTGTCAAACACCAACAACGGCTTTTTGTTTTCGGCTGTTTGTTCCAATCTCTGCCGTCAAAGCGGTGAGTGATGCTTTCTAGTTGTTAACCAGGGTCTGCTCATTGTTTGGATGATGGATAAGAAGTTGCCCGGGGTTACAGGTAGTCTTGGCCATGAACCACAAAGGCAAAAAAAAAATGCAGAAAAGGCCTCTTGTGGAAGCATCTTTGATTTTTCTTTCCTGTTCGTATTTTCTTGAATTGGCATGTCCAAGTGAAAGGCTATAAGTGAAAAACAGGCTGTTGGACGTCTCTTAAAGTTGGAAATATCTGCTAAAAAGGAACACATCTGTCAGTAAGACTTGATTTAACAGATACATGAAATGTATCCTGCTGGAGCTGCTCCCCCCGCGACCCGATACCGGATAAGCGGATGAAGATGGATGGATGGATGGAAGGATGGATGGATGGATGGATGGATGGATGGATGGATGGATGGATGGATGGATGGATGAAATAGTCGCCAATACAAAAAAAAACTTTAGATATTCTTTTTTTTTTTACAGAGGTGGAAGAAGTTCTCCAATCTTTTACTTCAGTAAAAGTATTAGTATTAGTAGTAGTGTAGAAATAAAGTCCTTTATTCACATTTTTACTTCAGTAAAAGTACAAAATGAATAGTAACAAAATATACTTGGTGTACTAAAGGTACTGTATCTGGGTAAATGTACTTAACGTTCCACCACTGGACAAAGCCTTGTAGTTGTACTATGTATTGTGCAATAACAGCACCACCGCATCTTCTCAAACTGTCAACAGCGTGCTCTGTGCACATGAACACAAGTCTGTCCTTTTGAATTCTGGAGCTTGACCCACCAATGGAACTAAAAGTCAGGATGTGTCATCCTTTTGACCATTAGGGTTAGTGTCAAACCTGTCTTTAATCCGTCTCTTTTCCCCAACGTTGGTGAAGTCCTAATTGCTGAGCGTCCTGCCCCACATGTCTTCTTGGCAGATTTAGGCCAATTGAATTTGGTTTATTTTAACCATTGTGTTGTCTTCTCGTCAAAATTGAAAATCAACACTTATGTTGGCTTTTTCTCATGTTTTTTGTCCTTTTTTTTCAACACTTTTCAAGCTTTTTTTCAATGTTTTTTTGACATTTTCAACACTACGTAACACTAACTTATTAAATTTAATTTTACAGTTATTTTTGTAATTTATTGTCAATAAACCTCATTTATAGGAAATTATATGTAATGTTTGAGTTAGAAAATCGGAAATTAGGAATTATTTAGACTAAAATTAAAGGAATGGATGTTGATGGATAATCACAAACTGGAATGTGTCAACTTTTACTCAATACTATTTCAAAAACACTTCAATTTGTTTTTCAAATGCTATAAAGTTGAATATGACACCCCAAAATTAAGGAAAGTAGAGATTTGTACTTAGCAAAGAAAGTTGTGTGGAATCAATCATGTTATTTTGGGGAATTAAAAAGAACATTGATATGGGAAAATGGGTCAATTTTACTCAAGGACAACATGAGGGTTAATGGCTAATGGCTTCGGATGCAAATTGTATGTGATGCAGTCATAATTCAATAGTTGGTCAACTTATGAAATTAAAAAAGTTAAGTATATATAACATATTACAATATGGATAACCCCAGAAATACATTTCACACTTTGAGAATGACTTACTGAAGCCAGTGGAACAACAGTCACTGCAGGAATATAGCTCCCTATAAAACTGATGAATTTGTGGAAAATTTGATATTCTGGACGTACAAGTGTTTCATCTAACACCCACAGCAATGTGAAGCTTAGAGGTGTAGGTAACACACAAGACAGACCTTTTGGCCACATTACAGCAACTTTTCCAAAAACCCGACCTTTTCCCCCTGTAACATCCCCCTGCATTTTCATAATCTTCTCCTTCTCAATCACATAAATTGTCCTCTTCTCATTGCTCCCCCTCTCTCTATGACATTATGAGAAAACAATAGGGAGAGGGGGGGAGAAAAAATGGGGAGAGGACGGGGAGGCAGTAGACAGACACGACAGAGGCCTCGGTGACAAGCTCTCCCCAGACCCGCGGCTCTATTTCTTTCAAACCCTGCCAAACTTTTGAAGAGGTACCCTTTTCTCAGCTTATAAATCGCCTCCCTATTCGCTCCATCAAAAAGAACAAGCACACACACACACACACACACACAGTATGCACACATCTCTCCAGGCTGCAGAAATCTTGGCAGATCCCCTCTGACAGACAGGCAGGAAGATCAGAGCGAGGTGAATGATGGAGAGCGAGGCAGAGGGAAGAGGGATGGAGGGGCGAGGGATAACAATCAAATGAATGACAGAATACAGGTGTTTGGGTTTGCCAGACAACCTATCGGCTGCCTCGACTCCCTCCAGCAGCCGATGGTATCAGACTCTTCCACCGTCATTGGCCGCCAGTCTCAAGAAGCCAGACAGCAAGCTTCAGCTGCAGTGAAGGGATGATAAGCTGAAGAGCAGGAGGGGGGGGTGGGGAGAAAAGAGGAGGCCAGGGGGAGGAAAAGGTGTTTGACAAAGAGTGAGAGGGCGAGGGATCGTCTTTAGGAACACCCCTCCCTCTGCCGCTAACATTTGGCTGAACTTTTAAATGAGATCCTCCCTCATGACATCTCCTCTGTCAGAGAGAGAGAGAGAAAGAGAGAGAGAGAGAGACTAAGAAAGTCCAGAAAAGGAGGTGGCCTAGAGAGGTAACATTCAAACAATAGAAAGAAAAAGGACAGGGGTGAGGCCAGCATGGTGTTATGTACTGAAAAAGGTGGTAGGTAAGGAAATTTGGGTTAGGAGAAGAATTGGCAGGCTTTGCGATTTTTCAGTCAAAGTGAGCTAAAGATACAGATTAAAAAACTAAAGAGCAAAGTTTTGGGTGAGTTTTTGCCAAAGCCTGTAGTTATAGAATAGAAAAGCAACTTTGCAAAGGTCTTAGAAATGCATAATGACTTACATATCTGGCAACAAGTGTGAGCTTAGTCTGAGTGAAAGCACAGCGCTGCCATTGATCACTCAGTGTCTGTATTGCTGGAAAATGGATACATTTAGTTGCTATATCAATACTTTGAAATAAAATGAAGTGAAAAGGTGCAAAACAGTCTAAAACATTGTGACCCATGCGTTGTCCTCAGGTCAAATTGACCCCTTTCAAAGTGTTTTATATCAGAACCATGTATTTTTTTCCACCAAATTGCCCAAAAATAACATGGATGATTCCATACAACATTTTTCAGGCAGGGGCAGGGGCAGGGGCTGATTTAGCCTTTTTTATATCAGTTTGTGATGATAATTTCAATAGTTAAGATTTAGTTTTCATGTTCTTTTTTATTTTATATAATTTTGCAATAAGTCATCCTAGCAATACTGCACTTCCATGTGATTGATGAAGAAATAAATTGAAGCACCAGGTGGAGAACTCCTGAGTCCATTCCTCCTCCGTCCACCACGGGGCTAAACATCACAGCAAGTGTGTCCATTTGGTATGGTTTAAACATGTTTGCCTTAAGACATGTTCAACTCCCTAGTTTGTGTGAAGCATTCTGAGGCCTTTTCGACACATTTCTCGTGATTTACCAGAAGTTGATGGTTGCATGAGTGAATGTGCACTGTGTATGAATTATAGAAAAAAGGAGAAAAGTCAGGGAAGTCTTGGTTGATTTTTCCCTGTTGTTATAGCATATGAAGTCATCACCTTGTACTGCATGCCATTATGTAGATAAGAAGGAAACTGTTTAACTGCACAGAGATAGGCGAACAAAACCATCCCGCATGGCAAGAACATGAGCATTTAGCTTGAAGAAATCAATTTGGATAAAACATTGACCCCAGTAAAGATTAGAGACATAAGCAGAAGGGAAGCACGATACACATAATCCCCTTTTTCATTCCATTTTTCTTTGCCTCTGTATTTCCCTTCTCTCTACTGAATGCTAATTATTTTCTGCTGCATGCCAAAGCTCACAATGGATAATCTGTATGGTAATAGAACTGCTTGAGCCCAACTTAACACATAAATGTGTCAGAAAGTTAGTCGGAATACAAAAAAAATACGAAAAGAGAGAGAGAACATGAAAATGAATCCCCTGGTCTCAAAAACCCTGCTCTGATGTTCAGAGGTATTCATTTCTAATTCTACATTTTCCATGTTCAGATGTTCAAAAAAGAGGGCTAATAGCTGAAATTATATTTGGAAATAATTCATGCGGAGTGGACTCCCTTTGAGCCCTGGAGGGACCCGGCTCTAATTCATCAGATGGAATCAGATAACAGCTCTGTGATATCCGTCTTTTAAAACATCTGCCGCTTGCTCAACGTTTCATCAGGGAACATGTTTAAAAGAAAATATGACCGAAATGACAGAAAATCAATCAGGCCACAGCACAGATAGCTGTCAGCCCATTCCATGTTACCAACAATAGTATCATGTCCATTTTTCACATGGCTGTAGATCGTGTGATATGTCAATTATAAAATGTTTCCTGTATCACCCCCATGTCCCATTTGCCAAGATAAATTGACAAATTTATCCCATGTACTACCATCAAGGATGCGAATGCCCCATAGGGGAGGCAACCACATTGCTACAATATCATATGTTGTAGTCTACATGGACATTTTTGGTATTGAGAAATCAAACAATTGACACAACGGTTTAGAGGTAAATTTGTCTTCAAATAAAAATCTCCAAAACTTCTTTACCACACACAACACTTTGGTGTGTCGGCTTCTTGGAGTACATGGGACAAAGCTTGACATGGATGTCCATCCCCTTCCGCCATCTCCACTACTATTAGGCCATTCGCTTCTGCGTCCGGGGGTTAGCGCCACCCAAGACGGTTATGATTGGTTTGAAGAAATACAAACAAGCCATAGTGATTTTTGATTTTTTTTTCACCTTTCCCTGAAGCGCTTTAGTCCGGCCATACTCCAGCACTGGCACAGCGCTGGAGAGACCGTCTGGCAATGGGAGGCTAGACTTTGGTCGACATCTGTTGGCTCTGGCTACAGTAGACATGGATTTCCAGTGAGAGCCGGCAGCTAGTAGCAGTGATAATGTTAAAGATCCCACGGCATGAAAATTTCAATTCAGGAGGTTATTTAACATCAATATGAGTTCCCCCAGCCTGCCTATGTTCCCCCAGTGGCTAGAAATGGTGGTAGGTGTAAACCGAGCCCTGGGTATCCTGCTCTGCCTTTAGGAAAATGAAAGCTCAGATGGGTCGATCTGGAATCCTTCTCCTTATGAGGTCATAAAGGGCAAGGTTACCTCCCCTTTCTCTGCTTTGCCCGCCCAGAGAATTTGACCCACCCATTGGAGAGAGACATCATGGATTTCAAACAGCAAAGAAGCAGTTGGTCAAAGCCACACCCCCAGCCTCCACCTTGCACCCCCTTGTCTCCTCGTCAGAAGCTACAGACTCCGAAATGGCACATACTAAGGAAAGCTCATTGTGGGACTGGCTCTAGGGGCTGGAATTCTGCACCAAGGCTGAATTTTGGGAAGGAGACTTCAGATACAGTATTAGGGGACCACTAAGGCCTGTATAGAAGAGACTTCAGATACAGTATTACGGGACCTCTAAGGTCTATATAAAGGAGACTTCAGATACAGTCTTACGGGACCACTAAGGTCTATATAAAAGAAACTTCAGACACAGTATTACGGGACCACTAAGGTCTATATAAAAGAGACTTCAGATACAGTATTAGGGGACCACTAAGGTCTATATAAAAGAGACTTCAGATACAGTATTACGGGACCACTAAGGTCTATATAAAAGAGACTTTAGATACAGTATTAGGGGACCACTAAGGTCTATATAAAAGAGACTTCAGATACAGTATTAAGGGACCACCAAGGTCTATATAAAAGAGACTTCAGATACAGTATTAGGGGACCACCAAGGTCTATATAAAAGAGACTTCAGATACAGTATTAGGGGACCACCAAGGTCTAGATAAAAGACTTCAGATACAGTATTAGGGGACCACTAAGGCCTGTATAAAAGAGACTTCAGATACAGTATTAGGGACCACTAAGGTCTAAATAAAAGAGACTTCAGATACAGTATTAGGGACCACTAAGGTCTATATAAAAGAGACTTCAGATACACTATTAAGGGACCACTAAGATCTATATAAAAGCATCCAAAGAGCACCATGTCATGGACCTTTAAGAGCAATGGTGCATGGGTTAATGACCAACAAGGTGTCTATCAACTATTCATTTGTATTTTCATGCATTTTACAATCCGATACAAAATACGTGTTTACCTGATAACTAGCCATAACAATCATGCCCATCCCATAATGTTATTATGCAAGAGATATGTTGTTCATTGCTGCAATAAATAGGTTGAACCTTAGATACAACCTGGCAACGCTCAGCTCCTATAACCCTTTGGCTCAGCGTTGGACCAGAAAGCATAGTTAATAATATCCACCGAGATCCAAAGCCAATAACATTGTGTACAGTTGGCAATCAGTAAATAGAATTTTACATTTATGTACAACAACAAGACACAAAAGATGATCACTGTGATACAATGTAATTTAAGAGGGGCAGTGTGTGTAAATGACTTCTTGCAGCTTGTGTGTTACAGTTGTCAGAAGCTCTGAAGGCCAAAGTGTTAAATTGTAAACAAAGGCACATTCATTTAGAACAATTAACAGACAGTTTCACTCTAACTACTTAGTAATAGCCTGGATGCTAGCAGAATTTAGCCCCGCCCGCAACATTTCAGGTTGTGAAGTTTGGTCTGGACTTGATCCGTTGTGGAGCAACAACGCTCATACCAGAGGTGTTCGGACCAATCAAATTGTCAGGGTGGGCCTTATTCGATGATGGACGGATGATTGACAGGGAATTGAAATGTGTGGATTCCGCCAGCGCTTCTGTTATAGAAGATACTGTACATCGACGTGCGAGAAACGCGATCGAGACATTTGTTAATCGGAAAGATGTTTTTTGGCGTCCTTCCGATTTGGCAAAAGTTCAACAACGTCACATACTCCGTTGCTCTGATTGGTTGCAGGTCTAGCCAATTGAGTGCAAGGCAAGGCAAGGCAAGGCAGCTTTATTTGTATAGCACATTTCAGCAACAAGGCAATTCAAAGTGCTTTACACAAAATCAGTTAAACAGATAAAACACAAGTACAAACAGTTAAAAATCATAAGCATTAAAAACCGATAATAGACAGTTAAAAAATAGACACATAAAACACAAGAATAAAAGTTACAGTGCAGCATAAGAAATTTAAAGAAATGAGCAGTCATTTAAAGAAAGGCAGCATCAAAAAGAAAGGTCTTCAGCCTTGATTTAAAAGAACTGAGAGTAGCAGCGGATCTGCAGGTTTCTGGGAGTTTATTCCAGATATGAGGAGCATAGAAACTGAACGCTGCTTCACCCTGTTTAGTTCTGACTCTGGGGAAAGAAAGCAGACCTGTCCCAGATGACCTGAGAGGTCTGGGGGGGTCATAGTGTAGTATCAGACCTGTCCCAGATGACCTGAGAGGTCTGGGTGGTTCATAGTGCAGTAGCAGATCAGAAATGTATTTTGGTCCTAAACCGTTTAGTGATTTATAAACTAGCAAAAGTACTTTGAAATCAATTCTTTGAGGTACAGGAGTGCGGAGGCATTTTCTGTTCTAGTTGGGTTGAAATACACCCCCCATATTCACAGCCCAATGGAGCATATTCTGACTAGAATCTGAGTATGACATCTGATTGACTTAGTAGGTGTCAATCAACACTTTCTAACAGACACCCTGCAGCCAATCAGAATAGAGTATTCACCATAACAGTGGTAAAAATCAAGTAAATGCTCCCCTCATAGAAGAAATCTTAGCATAAAAGTGTGATGTTAGCATGTATAAATGCCTGCAGCTACTGTTAAGAGGTGCTTCTTCCTCACCAATTTCTCAACAAAACTATCCACCATCTTAGTCAAATTCAGAACTGGGACCAGACCACTACACTCATGTAGTTTACTCTCTCTGCACTTTCAGCTCAAAGAGAGGTTTCCTTCTTGGAGTGATAAAGAATGCCCACCCTTTAATTTTCTGATTTTGATTTGAGTTCCAGTTGTGTGAAAAACATTGAAAAATACAACAGTACACAGAACTAATTGACTTTTTACCAAAAAGAGTAAAAAGAACCACGTTATGTGATGAATTGGCAGAAATTAATTATGCCCTTTCTTCATTATGGGCTATAGGAATTAATGGAAAATAATGAGGGGGGATTTAATGTAGGGATCTTGTTTTAATTGTAGTCTACATTTAGAAGTGCTGTGTGTGTGAAGATCCTTCGCATGCTTTGTGGCTTGTTTAGCCTCTAATGTTAAGAGAGAGGGAGAGAGAGAAAGAACGGGGGCAGAAAAAGAAGAGGTAACAAAGGGGGGGGGGGGGAGACGTCTCCTTCTCCTCCATAACTACCTACAAAGCCCGCTTTGTTAATTAGCCCATGCCGTGTCAGCGTTTTCAAACCTTTTGGAAACGCCTCATCACAGGGAGTTCTTATGTGTTTGTTAAGGAGGACACGGAAAAAAAAAAAGGGAAGGAAGCGCGGAAGCTCGTGTCCTCGCTTGAGTTATGTTCTGAAAGTATGGTGTATGGCAGGGAATCCAGGATTTTTTAAGTATTTCCAAAAAGGAAAAGTCTTAACATAAATCTAACATTTTCTTAGCAAATGTAAATCCCCACTTTTGATAAGTCTTACTGGTCTATAGGTAAGGTAGTCACTTAGACCAGGGGTCTTCAACGTTTTCCAGGCCAAGGACCCCCAAACTGATGGCGAGATGGAGCGGGGACCCCCTAATTATACATATTGTATAAAATTGTGTTATATCAAACTGGTCCTACAGTGCCATGTGTGCATTGATGACTGAAAGACATCTTCTGCCTCCATTTATCTGTTTACTACAGTGTGTTGAATTCATGTTAATGTGGATTTAAAGACATTTCAATTAGTGGAAAAAATTGCAGGGGGGGGGGGGGGGGGGGATATAAAAAAAAGTCTAATCAACCAAAACTTCCGCGACCCCCATGCAGTACCTCTGTGGACCCCCTGTTGAAGACCCCGGACTCAGACCCAGTGTCCACAGATACAGTTCATCTAAGGATTCACTGTGCTGCATGCAGGGGTGGAAAAACTACTAAAATACTGTACTCAAATAAAAGTACCAATACGTTAATGAAATATTACTTGAGTATGAGTAAAAAAACCTATCTAAAAAATGACTCAAGTAAAATTAATAAGTTCATTTATAATGTACTGGTTCTTAGTTATATTAAAAAAACTGTGCAACTATTTTGTTTTTAATTAAAGAAAAATGTATACAAATGTATAACCATCTAAACAAATACAAATTGACGTGTAATAACAACATAACACATGTAATACACACACACACACACATATACATAATGTATTTATTATTATTTATTCAACGTTCTCTATTTCAGAGCTGTCCATACTGTTCATATTGTGATATAATACATGTATAATAACGTAATACTATTTATTTCAGCATCCTTTGCACTATGGTCCATTACTAAAAAAATAACTATTGTAATTATAATTTACTCCCGCATACTTTGCACTCTTCATTGCACTGCTGTCTTAACCTGCGTAGTGTGTATATATTAGTGTGTGTGTATATTGTTTGTTTTGTATGAGTAAGTGTATTGTGAGCAATACGATCCAAATCAAAATTCCTCATATGCATACTCAAACCTGGCAATGTTCACAGCCCAGACTAGCCGCTAGCTTCTACGCACGTAGCTAATTAGCCTGTATGTACTGTCAAAATAAAAAGTACAAAACAGTACCTTTATCCTTATTACATTCATAAAAATTATTCAAAAGGGACAGTTCACCAAAAAAAAATCAGATTTATTTCGCACATATCCCAAAACTTTACAGTTAATTTAGTTTGACAATTGTTGAGTTATTGAGTTTGAATATAGTTATATTATATAGATAAACTTGTGTTTTTTTTTATTCTGAGAGATGGTATGTTCTACTGTGATGAGCATCCACTTATTCCTGCTGTTTTACATTAAAACACAAGGTACTAATATGTACCTTACACCTCAGAAAAGTCCACACTGTACAAGGGAAGGTGCAGAAATGTACCTTAGAGGTGCATTTTTGTATTTTAAGGGAACATTTGCTAAGTTTGTACCTTAGGGAACAAAACTGTATTGTACCTCTTTTTTTGACAGTGTGAGCTAATTAGATGTATGTGGATTCATTTAGCCAATGTCCTACATACACTTAGGCACGGGAACTTTCCTTAAAATCATCTCTCAATGCAAATCAAACCAGCTATTAGGCTAACTGAAATAACACCATGCCAATCTCTATGTATGGTGAAGGGTATGTGATGATATGGGGGGGGGGGGGGGGGGCTATTTTAATTCCAAAGGCCAAGGGAACTTTATCAGGATGCATGGTATCCTGATCCATGAAATAACTGGCCTTTAAAAATTAAAATGGGCCTGCATCTATGGGAATTTAACATAGGGGTGTGTGTACTTATGCCCCCTGTATTTTAACATAGGGGTGTGTATACTTATGCCCCCTGTATTTTAACATAGGGGTGTGTATACTTATGCCCCCTGTATTTTAACATAGGGGTGTGTATACTTATGCCCCCTGTATTTTAACATAGGGGTGTGTATACTTATGCCCCCTGTATTTTAACATAGGGGTGTGTACTTATGCCCCCTGTATTTTAACATAGGGGTGTGTACTTATGCCCCCTGTATTTTAAGGAAGAACATTTATTTATTTACAATACATTAGTCATTCACAAAGAGAATTGGTGTCCTTTAAAGGTTGGATTTTCCTTAATATTTTGAATAAAGGCATTAAGATCAATTTCCACAAGTTTTTTTTTTATTCCTCTTTTTAAACAACTTTTGCATTGGTGTGTAAACTTATGCAAGCAACTGTACGTTGTCCTACGGAAGGTGTTGGCAATTAATTTTCCACTCGACAAACAGGGACTGTTGTGGATGGCCAGACCAATACGTAGGCTAATACTCACATTCTGCTCAACATTAATCTTGAGTCAAGCGCCACATTCTCAAACTCTTGTATTTATTTATTTTTTTTCGCATATCAGCGGTTTCACCAGACTCCCCTTCAGAAAATGGCATACTGGTTTTGGCCATTTTTTTTGGTGGGATATCACAAAGCTGGTCTTGAATGCCGCATCCCTGGATGCCTTGTTGCGTTTGCAGCTTAACTAGCACAGCTTCAGATGTCCGTATCCACTCTGCATCACTCACGTTTTTGGATTTCTCTGTGTGTTCTATCTTTCACATGACATTTTTCAGGGAGGACAACTCATTCATGTCTCCCACTCATTTCCGACACGGGGGACCGAAAACGTTGCAGTTCTTCTTCTACTTCTTTTTAATTACAACTTGCAACCTGAGAAGAAGAAGCTGCATACGTTGGCACAAAATAAAGAATGGCCAGGTCTGGTGTAGTGCGTTTTTTTTCTTTCTTCCTTTCGGTTGTCATTAGTCAAAGTTTTTTTTGGGGTTTACTCAGTAACGGCTAGGATTTGTAATGTGTGTGTGTGTGTGTGTGTGTGTGTGTGTGTGTGTGTGTGTGTGTGTGTGTGTTGTGTGTGTGTGTGTGTGTGTGGCATGGATGGGCAATGAAAGTTAGCAATAGTTGCTAAAGGCTGTGTATTTCTATGTGGTGGCATCTGTATCTATTCAAACAAACATGAAACAAAAATGTGTGTGCGTGCGTGCATGCGTGTGTGCATGCGTGTGTGTGTGTGTGTCTGTGTGTGCGTGTGTGTTATGGATGGGCATTGGAAGTTAGCAAGGCTGTGTATGTCTATGTGGTGGCATCTGTTCACGTGAGTGAATGTATTTGGTTACTTTCCACCTCTGGCCACATGTATGTTTTAACGTAAATACATGATTTATGAAATCATGCCAACAATTGTGTGTGTGTGAGTGTGTGTGTGTGTGTGTGGTGTGTGTGTGTGTGTGTGTGTGTGTGTGTGTGTGTGTGTGTGCGTGTGTGCGTGTGTGTTATGGATGGGCATTGGAAGTTAGCAAGGCTGTGTATGTCTATGTGGTGGCATCTGTACCAATTCAAATAAACAAGAAATGAAAATGTGCATGCATGCATGCAAGGGTACGTGTGTGTGTGTGTGTGTGTGTGTGTGTGTGTGTGTGTGTGTGTGTGTGTGTGTGTGTGTTTGTGTGTGTGTGTGTGTGTGTCACTGAATAGGCCCAGGCCCCTCTGCTTGTGTATACAGGCACATGTGTCTCACTTCTTAAGCGGCCCGCTAATCACACAAATTATTGCTTCCAATTAGCGCTGTGGTAGTAATTAATTCCCCCACTATCACATCATTTAGAGCGCTTTCACACCATGGCACCTGTTTCCCCCCAAATCCCGCCAACCCCTGTTTGTTTATTCCACGGACATTATTTTTCATTCAAAGGTTTAATGAATACTTTCAGTTGTATGCCATTGGTGTGTGTGTGTGGGGGGGGGGTTTGAAGGCACCAACAGGTCATGGACAATGGGACTACAAAGCAGTGCTGGGGAAAACTCCCACAGAGAGCGTTTCTTACACTAACACTGCCTGCGCCCCTCCTTTCCTCCTCCACCTCTCTAATATGGATTAATAAAGTGATAACGCTCTTTGTTAATTAATATGAGCGTGCAGTACTAATTACTTTGCTGTACGACAAGCAAGCTGTTGAACCCGTAAAAAGGAATGGTGTCAGATCGGGCTGGCGATGCTACAACGCTGGGGCTGTGTTCTGACTAGTAATAGAGTACAGAGGGCAGAGAGAGGAGGGAGAGAGCGAGGTTTGTGAATAATCACAATGCAATCAAGTAGCTGTGATATTCATAAGAGCTGTTGAATATGCAGAGGAAGATAGGGCGTGCCAGTCAACAGTCGGTGGCAGGCCCACACACACACGCTGCCGAGCTGTGGAGCGGAGCAACGGGCGAGCACAGAATAGAGCCGTGGATGTTTCACAGCAGCTTCATTTGCTAAATATGACTTTTTTTTGTTGCAGTTTTGATACTGCGACAAGGGCCAAAGCTCACTCCAGAACTATAGCTAAACTCTTTGCTTAATGAATTTGCATATTGGACCATCCGCAGATTGATTGCTTAATGAATTTACATATTGGACCATCCGCAGATTGATTTCTGTGTCAGCTATTGGAGGATAGGATTTAATTGTTCTGATGATAAGTGAATACTTTTTCTACTGGAAATGGTGTTAAGTAAAAGTATTAATCTGTTGGATATCATTTTGGTCAACTGGCATAGGAAGATACTGTAAATATGACAATAATCAACATTTACACATTCTGTGTGTATGTATAAATGCAAAAACACAACTCATCGATACTTATTATTATCTAGTTTAGTAATATTGTAGTACAGTAATGATAGTGATGTCTCCAGGATAAATCCAGGGTGGAGACAGGGCCATGGCTACCACTGGGGACATGTCCTCTAAATTTAGTTACTCATTTTTAATTTTTAATATTTTTTTGTGAATTTGGGTGTTTTATTAACCTACAGGGAATGTACAATTTAAAATGTAGGCTACACATGTATATATTTAAATTTGACTGCTTTTTATCCAACAAAGTATTCAAAATAAATAAAGGCCTGAGGCCTCATTTAAACTGCAGTAGAACTACAGGCAGAGTGGACAAGGAGTAGAAACATTATATATAGATTATGTATAGCTAAATAAGATGTACAGAAAGGGAAACTGAATTAATCGTGGAATTGTGAAAATCGGAAACAGTTAAAAAGCATTTTTGGTATCTGGTCGGATTAGTTTGAGAACTGGTGCTGGAATTGGGGAAATCATTCGCACAGTGTGTGTCAAATCTCGGTTACAGCCCTCGTTGGAGGGAGCGGTTGTGTTTTCATAAAATAAATCAGCGTATTTATATGTAAAAGAGATATTAAGTAGGATCCAAGGAGCACTTCTGAGGAATAATGTGCTATTGCTCTAAGATTGTTCCTTTAAGCTCACTACAATTTACTGCTTTATGTCGTCTTCCTCCATTTTACCCATTTTATTTCAAATCAATTCAAAAATAGATTCTCTTCCTAATTGAAGAGGAAGAGATTCCTTTCATGAAAGGATTTAGATTCTGCTCTGCGTGAGTGCCAACGCAGCCTTTAGTGGTAAATGTCAGTGGATGTGAGCAGGAACATGTAACTTTGTCTTGTATTACATGAGCAGAGAGGCTCCATCCTCCACGAGACGTTGCTTTTCACAACACCCAGATCTGTTCCCTTGCACACTCCTCCCCCTACTGGTGTAAATCCATAATCATTGGAGCTAAACCATGTGTTGTGTACTCATTAGCATATTGCTATCTGTTATCTATAATTCATGGAAACATGTTTTGGAATTGATAGTCAAAGAAATTAGATACATTTTTATTCTGCCAGGGTGCGCAGGATATACAGTAAGAGAAACATTACCTTTATTTTTAATACCTACATGTTTGAATGTTTGTTCAATCTCCACATGGGTCCCTGCTGCTGTCTGGTATTAACCAACATTCACATTGGGAAAGTGATCAGCTCAAATCTGTGTGCCTTTCTCCGGTCCTACTCGTCAGAGATTATTATACAAAGAAGTGAGGGATAGAAAGATAAAAAAGGAGCACTTTCTATGCAAAGATTTGTTAGGCAGGACACATTATAAGGGGCACAAAATTGAAACTAAGAAAGGTACTCCAGCAGAAATGCATATCACATAACACCTTTGTCTCCTGCACTACATTACCGTGACCGTGTGCTGTTAGAAGGAGTCCTTCTGGAAGCAAGGGACACATTTCTTTAAGGTTGGAGGGGATGCAAGCCTGTGTCCTTGCTTCATGCTACTGCAAATTACAATTTTTTTGAAGTCTGTGGCAAATAAAATCCCATGGGTGGGAATAAAAACAGCAAAGCAGCTCACTGGGCCTTCATGGATGGATGGACGGACGGATGGGCAGACGGACGACGGACGGACGGAAGGATGGGCAGACGGGCGGACGGACGGATGGGCGGACGGACGGATGGGCGGCCGGACGGACGGATGGACAGAGACACATAGACAGACAGATACACATATGAATAAAATGTTGTTCCACTGGCTCATAAATACTGCCCTAACTCAAACCATTACTACTGTACAGAATAAAAAAAAAAAAAGAGAGTGTTAGCCAGAAAAAAAAAAAAAATATTATCTCTTTTATGTAAATAAATACTAAATAAAATAGACTGCCGGTTGAGAAGTAAAATCTTGTTTTTAGTGGGGTAATAATTGAAACACTGTAAAAAAAAATCAAAAAAAAAAATCTTTGTTAAAAGCCAATCTAGAAGGAATAGGTCAGGAAGGCGAGAGAAACAAGTTGCCGCAGAGTGCTGCTGTGCTGTATGACAGCGCCGGGTCGGCTTGAGGAGAATTAACGGCACTAGAAGACGATGATTTTTTGACAACGGCTATTAAGAATTAAACAGGCCAGCGCTCAATAATTTATGGTGCTTCCCAAAGTCCCCTATTCATTTTTTATCCTCTCCGTCCCCGTCCATTATTTGCATGGAATCAAACGAAATTTTCTGAATGTGTTGCTTGAGTGACAGCAGAGTCTTCATCGCAGGCGTGACATCTTGATGTAAAGCGGGGTCGAGGCCTGTTGGTGTGTGCATGTGTGCAAATGCATTCGGAATACAGAATTATTATCAGGATTCCTTGCGGGACTGTTTAACAGCCTGAAATATATTCAGGAGTCAATTATTGCAATATTGAGTCTTTTGCTCTGCTGTTTCTTTAAATAAGTGAATATCCACTTGTTACAGTGCAAACAAAACGTGCTGAAGACTTTTCTTGACACATTTTCCTGATACTAAAGAGGTGAGCTTCCTTATTATAGGACATTTTGTACTGCAAATTGAAACTGCAGTTAAAGCAAAAGGAAATCAGCCCAGAATATTATATCATAGCCCTATTTGAAAGCCCGTTTCGACTCCGTAGGTGCATATTTTTGTGTAAATGTTTCTAAGCGTGTTGAAGACTGTGTGTGCGTTTGCGGACACAACGAGACATCGAGGTTTGCTGCGCTGTTGTGTTAAAGAAATGATTGACAAACACAAGTTGCTGCTTTTAATAAGCTCCGGCTGGAAAATGCTGCATGCGCATTGTAATTATTCTACAACCACCGCTGGATTCCTTTTGATTTATGTAGTAAATGCGTTTTTTAATAAAAGTGCAAGAGGAGAGGGGAGAAAAGAGGGCAACAAAAAGACACAAGAGGAGGGATGATGATCTGAGAGAGCAGGCGAGATGGGAGGAGAGAAGAGGACATGTTGACTTTCAGTAGTCGAAGATGAATCGCAGTTTTTCTCTTTTTCCCCACAAAACACTGTAATGAAAGACAAACTCACTGTCCAACAGTGGAAGTAGGCTAAGGCATCACGGTTGTCTTTTATCAGAGACACAACTAATACCCTTGATTCAGAGTAAGAGCAGACGGGCCATTAGGGTATTATATGTAGCCTAAAGCAATGGTGTCAGCCTCCCTATGCTAATGGGCCCGTGGCCTGCAGAAATTAGCATGGAGCTCTCTGGGGCACAGAGGAGATCACCTTGCTCTCCACTGTTAAATATGAAGAGTAAGTTGACGAAGTGATTGCGAAGCTTAACACAAAATTACAACAGACAGAACAGGTTTAGTAACAAAAAAACAGTTCAGTCCATTTTATTATCTATACTTTATTGATACACTGGGAGGAAATCCCAATTTTTTCACTCTGTTGTTGGAACACACTATACACAGGCCTGAAATATACACACATGTGCATGCACAAAATGAAGAGATGTCAGAGTTAAGGGGTTGCAACTGCTGGCCAGGCGCCTTGAGCAATTAGGGGGGGGGGGGGGGGTGTGCCTTGTTTAAGAGCACCTTGGCAGTGCCCAGGAGGTGAACTGGTCTCTCCAGCTGCCAGTCCACACTCCGTGCTTTGGTCTGTGCTGGGATTTGAACCCACGACCCTCCGCTTCCCAATCCAACTCCCCATGGACTGAGCTACTGCCACTCTTCACGTATATATGTACATGTACATTTACATGTGTAATTAGTATGGGAAAGTGACTTTGATGAGATATAGCAGGAAGAAGGCTTGGGCTACGCTCAGGTGGCACTATAACTTTCCATTGAAAGTGGAAATTAAGGAGCTTGCATGGCATCATTTGGAGTTGTTTCAAGTATTAATATCTATGTCCAATTACCTGTACTTATATACTGTGCTGTATACTGTATGTAACATGAGTTAATTTGTATTGTACAAAAAGCAGGTTTTCACGCTCATGTGTTAAAGGCGCTGTAGGTAGGACTGCAAAGATCCAGGAATTTGAACATTGAGAATTTCTCAGTCCCTCCCCCCTTTCTGCTAAAGCAAATTGCCCCACAGGCTGTAGGTGGTGCCAGAGGAGCCAGATTATATATATTTTTAATTGCCTGCTTCGTGTAGTTCGACTAGAACATAGGGTCAGTTTCAGCAAATATGACAGAGAGTTAGTCAAGTCTGACCTACTGCATCTGTAAGGACATTTATTCTGTCAAGCCTCAATTACTGGGCCCACATTTACGGTTTTTAACAACAGTGGGCACAACTGAAGCTACATGTGCAAAACTCTAACTACAGTCTGCACTACCAACCTGAGAGTAACAATAAAACACCAATACAGAAATCATAGGCTTTCCATCTGTACCGTTTAAACAATTTGAGTGACTTCACGCTACTCAATAGCTTATTTAAGCAAAAGATGTAGATTGTATAATATATACATTTTTAAGTAAGGTAAACAAGAAGGAATGAAATCAGCAGTTTGATTCAATATAGGATTTTGTCTCTAGTAATTTATGGAATTAGTGGAAAAAAACTAAAGGTGCATAACAGTAACAAAGAATAATGTGACTGATCCTGCCTCTCTCCAGCATCATGTTGCTAGTTGTCTTCATCACATTGGACGTCTGCATCATCTCTAAATACTAATGAATGGGATGTTTCCATTACTTTCACCTCCATTACTTTCTGAGAAACAGTAAGAACGCATCTTTACTATTAAGATGTGTTTTTCACTATTTTTATAGCTGTGTATGTAACCTCAGACATCTGACCTGGGCATGTTGGTATTTTTGCTCTTTTACTTGTTTCTCTCAAACGGATACATTTTTTCATTCTTACTGGATTTGGTGCCGTATACAAAAAAATGTAAATAATATATATGTTCACTAACTATTTGCAATCGGCCGTGTTTGTTAGGCACCAGACTGTAATATATTCTGTTTTGAATGTGTGGTTAACAGTTGCAACAGCAGTGTGTTAACATCTGAAAAAAAAAACAAGTGCTGTAAATCCACAGTGTTGTGCATGTTGGGGTTAAAGCCATGGGATTGGGTGTAGAGTTTTGAAAACTGTGTTCAAGCGATGAAAAAGGAACTAAAGTGTGGTCCACATGAATGGCTGCCGGGCGGACTGTAGTTACAGTTTTGCACATGTGACTTCTGTTGTGCCCGCTGTCTTCTAGCAATCAAAAAAAAAAACTGTGCGGCCCAATTCAGGAGCACTTTACAGTAAAACTGTCTCTACATGTGGTGTGTGTTTCCATGGGGCCTCAGAGATGCTCTGGTTTTGTCTGAGATATTCCCTGTCCTTGGTCTGTGGATTCTGTGTGAAAGAATGCAGTGTAGTGTGTGTGTGTGTGTGTGTGTGTGTGTGTGTGTGTGTGGTGTGTGTGTGTGCGCAGGAAGCCATGTGAATATGAGTTGCAGAGTGAATATAGATCAGTCTCCCAGAGGCTAAGTGAGATGGCTGCTGTAATATCCCCCAATTACAGACAGATCAGCCCCGGACCAACCACCCACTCCCGTCACCGTGTGTGTGTGTGTGAGTGTGTGTGTGTGTGTGTGTTTGGAAGAGTTTAGGGATCGAAGGTGAATGTATGCACTCTCAATTAGCTTGCTTTCTGTAACCCAAACCAAGGAAGGCTTAATGTAAGACGGCAGCAGTGTTGTAGCTCTCCATAGCCATCATGCCATTGCAAGAAAAAGGTGTGCATGTTTGTGTTTATGTGTGTTTTTGTATGCATATATCTGCATCTGCCGGTGCGTTTAAGTGTGTCTGTAAGTGTGTGCAAGTTTTTGTGCAAACAAACAATTTAATTTGCCTCATTGTGTTCTAAATTTTAAGTTATTTCCCATAGAAAATATAGTTTTACACTTTTCAATTTTCCAGTTTCTTCGCAACATAAAGACATGCATGCTGGGTAACTAGGACTGGCTAACACTGGTACATTTACAGAAATGTTGATTAATGTGCATTGTCCTAATCATGTGAATAAATCCTTTAAATCCTTCAGATGTGCCAATAAACCAGAGCACATTTTTCCCCCATCCCAGAATGCTGTGGGGACTAGCCAGACCCTCCTCCGCAGCGCTGTGGGAGAAGGTTATGAAGACTGTGAAAAATATGACATTACAGTTTTTAACGATTGCTATGAAAATTTCTTCTTAATACTTTTAACAATTTTCCTAAACTCCTAATGCACCAACTCACCTACAGCACACAAACATTAATTTTCAAAATACGATAAAACATTAACACAATAACTACCAAAACACTGCAAACATGTCTCAAAATCCCATAAATCTTCCTAAACACAAACACATGTTCTCTCCCTACAGGGACATGTAGTCAGTCATAGCCCAGTGTCATAAAAACACTAATATCAGATGGAATTACGGAAACTGCATTATTTTATGTGTGTCAGGTCAGCCCTTATACAATAGATAGGAGTACACTGTATTGACCATACATTGTGTTTTACACTGTACTTTCTCTTGAAGCCTCTCTGCATTATGTTTTGGTGGGTTTAGTTAATGCTGCATTTTGTTTCTTTTGTTGCAGAAATTCACTTCAAAAATGAACGAGCCATCTCAACGTACAGTAAGTTCATAGAATTTCATAGAATAGAATTTCCATCAGGAGAGACATGTTTGCAGACGTGCAGCTCAATAAAATGTACAAAGTCTTTGCCGATTAGACTCCATCGCTATATGAATATTTTGTATATCTATATAGGGGTAGAGAACCATCATAACCCCCCAATGGAATCTAGACACCGGTGGTGGCAATGATGGACCCCGAAGACCAGACCGACGGAGGCTCCGGACCGGTCAACTGGAGTAGATGACTGGAGGTGGAAGGGGGGGTTGGAGGGTTGCACTCTTTGCAAAGGGAGAAACATATTTTTAAAAGCAGGGTTGTGACTCTGTGATTGGCCCTTGGAATTTGTGTACAATTCTGATTAGTTTAGCTGGAAGGTGAACGCCTCCAACAGCTGATTCCATTTAGGAAGAGAGCATTGATTAAATTATATCTTTCTGAAAGAATTTGAGCTATATTTAAATTCGGGAGAAACTAGTTGCAGATATATATTTATTTATGTATATTTAGTAGGATAACATCTGAATTGATTTAGGATCAAAAGTTAGTTCTTCCTGAAAGAATTTAGCTGAGCTAAGTGTGTTAGTGCCTGATGTAAGTCGAGTGCAGATTTGAGTCATGCATGTGTCACTTTGCGATGAGTAGCATACAAGATGCTAACGAGATACTTCTGTAATGTCAACACAGTAAAAATGGACCTACATAACGAAGTTGGTTCACCGCCGGCTACAAGTTAGCATCAAACACAACAAAGGATTTTGTGCTAACGTTAGCAATCAAACTGTCATAGATAGTTAAACGATTTTCCATATTCTGTTATTGTTTTTAATAAGAAAGGTTTATTATTTCATCCGTCCATCCATCCATCCATCTTCATCTGCTTATCCGGTATCAGGTCGCGGGGGCAGCAGCTCCAGCAGGGGACCCCAAACTTCCCTTTCCCGAGCCACATCAACCAGCTCCGACTGGGGGATCCCGAGGCGTTCCCAGGCCAGGTTGGAGATATAATCCCTCCACCTAGTCCTGGGTCTTCCCCGGGCCTCCTCCCAGCTGGACGTGCCTGGACCACCTCCCTAGGGAGGCGTCCCAGGAGGCATCCTTACCAGAAGCCCGAACCACCTTAACTAAACTAAACTCAAATAAAACCTTGTTGAGGTATTATTTCATGGATTTTACAAATTTCAGTATGACACTTTATGCCTTACACCTTTTAAATCTTAGCATGTGCAACGCATATCTGCACTCGACTCACATCGGGCAGAGACAGAATGTAAAAGGAAAACATGGTACTTGTCTTCCTCTCCCTCGTGCAGGATTTTTCCTTACTTTCTTTGTGTTCATCTTTACTGCATTGTTAATTTTCCACACAACATCCGCCCAAATAGCTCCTCTTTTACTGTGTGTACTACTGTAACACATCAGAATCAGCTGGGGCCAGGTTTGCGTGGACAAACAAGGACTTTGGTTACTGTAATCCTTACTGTCAAAATACAACACTCACTTACTGTAAAACATGAAAGAATACTGTAAAAACAGTCATGCAATTGAAAGAACCTCCACCCATGAGTGTGTTTCCTAGATTCCCATCTAGCTGTGATTGATCTTTCTGCATATCTACTGTATATGCATCAGCTGTTTCTCTCATTTACAGTAACAATGGGAGACTGTCAAATGCAGGGGATATATTTGTGTTTACAATATGAACAGCTGTTTACTAAGATAGGTTCAGAACATGATGTTATCTGTTCTGACTTATAATGTGAAAGCATTTGCAAATTTGTCAGTGGAAGTCCATTGTTTTGGTTGTGGTCAGAGCTTGTGTGTAAAAAAGAAGTTCAAGCATTTTTAATTTGTGTTATCTGTGTGCATTTTGTGTCAAAGCAACAAGAAATGTTTTAATTGTAAAGCCTACACAGACAGATGTTGCGCTAACTGTGTTAAGAGTTTAGGAAAGTTGTTAAAAGTATTGAAAGAAATGTCATGGCAATCATAAAAAACTGCATGTGGTCATTAAGATTTAACATCATATTCTCTGGCCCCAAGACAGCAGGAGGAGGTTTTGGTGGATGGTTGGTTCAGATTGTGCCCCTGCTGTGTTGTGAGAAAGATTTTGTGTGTGGTGTGTGTGCGTGTGTGTGTGTGTGGTGTGTGTGTGTGTGTGTGTGTGTGTGTGTGTGTGTGTGTGTGTGTGTGTGGGTGTGTGTTGTGTGTGTGTGTGTGTGTGTGTGTGTGTGGTGTGTGCTCTCTCCCCTTCAGATCTGACCTGTAGGCACATTATCTTTTTTTCTGCTGAACTCACAAAGACACTTTGAGATGCTGTGGTGATTGCAGCAGAAACTGGACATTCTCTCTCAACACACACACACACACACACACACACACACCACACACAGGAGCAGAAGCTGCAGATCAGTCTGGGGACTAGCCACTGCCGGCAGTGTCTAATTGCTCTCAGAGGAAAAAGAGATACTCGGGAAAAAAAACCTGGTGCAGATCCAGCTCATCTCTTTTTTTCATCTCTTGTGTTCAGCGCCCTTTTGTTTTTTCCTTTCCTCTTTCTACCCACATGTTTCGGCTCCTCTGCCCATCGAGCAGCGACTCCATTATTCATTCTGATTGCAGAGTTAAAGAGAAAGAGTTGGAGATGGAGAAAGTTACAGAAAGGGAGAGAGATAGAGAAAGAGAGAGAGGAGAGAGAGAAAGAAGAGGGCCTTTATTAAACCTGCTGCTAATTGAGATAGCACGAAAATAATAGGGAGTGACACTTTAATGAAGACATGCTACGTGTTACCACTTCTTCCTTCCTTTCCCTCCGCCACAGAGAGGAGGAGAAGGAGGAGGAGGTACAATGAAGAGAATAAAGAAGTGGGGAGGGATGAGGAGAGCATGAAGAAAGATTGAAGGAGGGTAAGAGCTTCAACTGTTTTATTGCAAAAAGAAGAAAAAAAGAAGACAGAATTGATACCGGCTCGCATCTCACGCTGTAATATGTTTTCAGTGGCACGTCAAAAGTAAGAGTTAAAGGGAGTTATGGGCAGGGATATTGTTCTATCGCGTTAAAACCCAATTATGTTTCATCAGGGTGATTGCATTGCACACTTGCAATAGACTGCTCTTTGTGCTTTGCTCGGGTGCAACATTTCTGTGTATTTGCTCCACCACCTCCAAAAAAAAAAAAAAAAAGACAAAAAGAAAAACTGTCGAGCAAAATGAAGGCAAAAAGGAGAGCACGATTAGAGAAGATATTACCGGATGATGTTCTTTCTATTCGGTTACCGCTCTCAAAATCTGACACAAGATGACAATCATTGGATTTGCTCAGGAGTGTGATTTGAAGAAAACAGCGCTTCGACGCAACACGCACACGTGGAGAACAATAGAAGCAGCTTTTTGGGGGGAGTTTACAGCTTATAAGAAATCATAGGCGTTCTAGATTTGTTGTGTTGCATTATTGTGAGATATGTGAGTGAATGTCATTTAAATCCGTGTATTGAAATAGTACAGCAATTTATCCGCAGCCAAGTTATCATCTGTAAAGCACGTTTTGAGTTAGATGATGCGCGTATGTGTGTGTTAGTGTATGTGTGTGTGTGGTGTGTGTGTGTGTGTGTGTGTGTGTGTGTGTGTGTATCCATGCACCATGTTACCCTGAAGTTTCAAATACGCCAGACGGGAGCACTGTCCTGCTGAGATTGAAAAGTATGATGGAAGGACGACTGCTGACGCTCACCCCAATCTACAAGCCACCGACGGTAACACACACACACACACACAGACACACACACACGCACACAGGCCGTGCCTGCCGCCTGTACTCTGGATGAATATGAAATCAGAAAATAGGTATACATATTTATGAAATGCATTATTCTTTGGCTTTTTTTGCCAAAGCAGAGGTGAGCATGATTTGGCCCTGTCTCTCTCCTGTTTGTGCGCCTTCTTCGCATGAGTCGGGCAATTTAGAGTCACAAGCAAACCACAGCTGATAACCCCCCCCCCACCACACACACACACACACACACACACACACAGAGTAAAAAAATACATAACCAAGAGCTTAACTGAAACACTGTATCTGTATGGATATAAAGGTGCATCTGTTACGTCCGTCTGTAAGGAGCTTCCTGGGAAACCTCCCAATTTAAACTGGATCAACCACACACACACACACACACACACACACACACACCACACACACACAGTAGATAAACATACACATAACCATACTAATGATATAAAAAGGATTTAATACATTTCTGTTTCACGTGTCAGTTCAGGCTTTGTAAAAATGTGATCAGTGTTCTCTAAAACACACATGTGATGGATGAAAAACCTGTGTCTGGCTACACAACTTATCTAGGGGAAAGCACTCAGGGTTTTTTGTTATTTCATCAAACTAATCACAACCATCCAGGGCGACGCTAAGCCCCGGATGCAACTACAGTGCCCCTGTGAAATAGATAGCGGGAGGGCCGGGTTTCATCCCAGCCCTGTACATCCAGTAAGCCTTTGGGCCCTTTGCTGCATGTCGTTCCCCCTCTCTCTCCCCTTTCATGTCGGAACTGTCCAATCAAATAAATGCAAACCAAAATAATGGTTTGAAGTTATGGCAAATGACTATGACCACTAAGTCTAAATGACCATGGATCTGCATGCACTGCTCTGCAGCTAATGCTAAATAACAGAGTTGGGCAGAGGAGCCAAAAATTGTACTCAAGTAAAAGTACTGTTACTTCCGAATAATATGACTCAAGTAAAAGTAAAAGTAGTCATCCAAATAATTACTTGAGTAAGAGTAAAAAAGTACTTGTTGAAAAAACTACTCAAGTAGTGAGTAACTGTTGAGTAACGTCTGATTTATTTAACGCAAGTATCAATCAGACAGACAAAAATACAAAATAATCATCTTTAGGCAAATGATAGTTCATCCAATCAATAGAATAAATAAAAATGTAATTTATTAATTACAAAATAGCTTAAGTGAGAGACTTGTCACATTAAATTTGGATGGATACTGCATGTGCAAAACATACTGTATGTAACCTAAAAGACAAAGATCCACCTCTCCACAGCAAAAACTAAAACTACCGCTACGTCTCCCCAGGTTAGATGTTGAGTTGTTGAACGCTCACATGTCCGTTTGTTTTGGTCGACACAGAAGGCATCGCATAATGTAGCTGCTGTTTCGCACTTTTCCTAAGGTAACCATGCTTTCACTATTTATGAGGCCAGGGGGGGGGGTTCCTCCTGGTCTGCGTTGCCTTGGCGACGGTTGATTCTGACATCTTTGTTTTGCTACGACTGTGAAGCTAACCTGTCCCGCCGCTGAGATCGAGCGTGGTCACGTGACTGCACAACGACGTCTGATTGGTGGAACACAGTCACGTGGTAGAGCCTTCAGCGGAAGACTCTCTCTCTCTCTCTGTCAAAATAAAACATCAAAATGAGATGTAGAATACCAAAGAGGTAAAAAGAAAAGTAACGAGCTCATTGTAGCCTGATGTAGCGGAGTAAGAGTACAGTTTCTTCTTCACTAATCTACTCAAGTACAAGTAAAAGTATAGGGATTTAAAACTACTCCTCGAAGTGTATTTTTTCAAAAACTTACTCAAGTAAATGTAACAGAGTAAATGTAATTTGTTACTACCCACCTCTGTAACTAACTAACTAACTGATAAACCAATGTGGGGAATCATGCACACGTAGATACAACCCCTCCCTGAACTAATGTCTTATTCACTCATTAGTCTAGCCGTTCCCTTTAGATTGTGGATCCATCTCAATGTGTCGGATGCCTCGACAGGCGTCTTCATGAGCCCGTTCAATAACATTTAGGATCATGCTTATGAAAAGGCTTTTCACCATGTTTGAGCATCCAGCAGGTCCAGGTTGATAAAGACTGCCAGGTGTTTTACAATGCTGCAAAATGTCAGTCAAATCCACACAAACACTAATACAAATCATCCGGTAGTCGTGTTGGGGGAAAAAATCCCCTCTGTAAACCGCGGAGAAAACAAAGTTATTATGTCCCTCTCCCTCCCAGCCTCTGGGTCTCTCTCTCTTCTAATTCCTATGTCCTCCAGTGTGATGGTAAAAAATGAGGCTCCTTAAGCAGCGAGCTGCAGCTTTTTTTTTTTTGGATTGAAGTGAGTGATTTTCCCCGGCCACACACCTGCGTAAAAACAGATGATAATGCTGTTGGAGTCATTTACTGTGACTTTACTAAGATGAATATGAGCGGCGCTTTCTCATCATGCAAATGTGCCTGCGCAGAACAAACCTCGCTCTCCCTCTCTGGGGAGAACAGTTTTTTTTTTTTTTTTTTACAGCATTACAAAGAAAGATTACCTTTAACCGAGTGATTCGACTGTTTATCTGTGAATGTAAACCTGCCCTTTACTTTTGCCATGACTGTTATTATTATTTGTTCTGGGTACAACACTACATTTAATACGATATTGAGCATCGCGAGGCCTAACTGTGGGCTGCGGTGCCACCATGCAGCCATAGTTAGATTGATCGGACCACATAATCATTATTGGACAGTCTCCACTGTCACATAGCCTCTAGCTTAATGTCTCTGTCTTCCTCTCCGTCTATCCTTCCTACCAGTCTTTTCTCTCTCTCCTTTCTCCCTCTAATAGCCCTTCATTTCCTCTGCCCATTGCCCCTGCAGGCCACATGTAATACTCTGAGTGACCTGACTGTCTGGGAATACAACAAAATTTGGCGCTCACACACATACACACACACACCAATTCAGAGAATGAGATGGTCAGCCACATAGGTCTTCTGCTACCACTAAATGTCACCTGTCAACCAAGATTGGTGGAGACAGCGGAAGGAGAGAGAGGTCAGTAAGCAATGCAATAGCAAACACGACTGTCATGCAGCAAAACACACACTCTGCTGCTCATGCAGCCAGCAGCTTCCATAGAGAGCAGATTTAGCGATTGTGGACAATTTAAAACCTTTAACATATCTAAAGAAATCTTCTTATCAATCATCATGGTGTGAACAATCACTGATGAAAAGTATTTATAGGAGATTACAGGTCATGGGATGAAAACAACATTGTTCGGTGCTGGGAAGGTACAATTACTCATTACTTCAAGTCTGTAAAACTCTAAGACTTAATTTCAAAGTGACTTTTGTTCCACACGGGACACGAGTGTCCCCGTAGTGAAAGTCCTGTGTTTGTTTTGACCCGCCACCCCAGTAGCCTTCCTCCTTATGTGGAATTTGGCCTTCTTGTAGATTGTGACGTCACTTTAGAAATGGCCAAATCAAATTTCATGAAGCTTTGGGAAGCATTTCCTTTTTTCTGAGCCTGCCAGATTTCTCCCTCCCTGTTCAACAAAGCGTTAAAGCACTCTGCATTTTCCATTCCTTGAGTACTTTTTTAAACCAAGAGCGCCATCTAGTGGGTTCAGAAAATAAAGAAAATGGTTAGTGATACTTCATTTGGCAATCGCTTCCTCTCTTTCTTATTTGCCCTTGTGAAAATTACTGCAGTCACCTAAAAAGAAAAAGGAACATAAATGCTCAAATAATCGACCATAACAGTCGTTTTTTGTGTCCTGTTAGGATAAGTGTGCCCTTTTAGTAAATGGACTGCTCTCATATAGCGCTCTTCTAGTCTCAACGACTGCTCAAAGCACTTTTACATAGTAAAGAAACCATTCACACACATTCACACACTGTGGCCAAGGCTGCTGTACAAGGTGCTCATCAGATAAACGCTCACACACATTTAGACTCCGATGCAACTCGGGGTTCAGTGGCTTGCCCAAGGACACTTTGACATTGGGACTGCAGGGCCAGGGATCGAACCTTCAACCTTCCGATCGGCGGGTGACCGAGCCACAGTCACACCAATGGTCATTAGTACTTCCTTCTTTTGTTTTGGCTGGCTGAGTATGGGCGGGGCTTATCAATTAACCACAGTGCTCCGAGTTAATTAATAAGACGACTTGAGTCACTCTTGTTGTGGAATCACAGATGTGTGTAGCTCTCGACACTAAAGAGACATTTGAGCATGTTTGACTGTGGCCTTGAAGCCCGAATGCCTTTTATTATCTGCTTTGTTTTCTTTTCAAATGACCAATAATCAAAAAAAATTGTAAGGGACACCAGCCAAAGATGGGGCTGGTAGCTGAGGGAGGAGCTGCTGACGGAGTTAGCTGAGGTTGCGGTTCCAGTAAGTCCCACTTAAACCACTGCCAGCCGGCCTTTCCTTTACTAGCACGCTTTAAGTTAGGGAGTGAATGAAGTAGCCTAGACACCTTACAGGTAAAGCGTAGTCTTTCAGGATTGCTCCGGTGCCGCCGGAAATTCCCCTGAATGTCCTTATTTTTGGCTAGATGTCCATGAAAGAGGCACCAATGCTCCGCCGTGCACTTAGCACCGCCTAAGACGATTGTGATTGGTTCAAGAATGCCAATGAACCAGAGCACGTTTCTCTCCCATCCCAAAATGCTGTGTGGACTAGCCAGACCCTCCTTTGTAGAGCTGTGGAGGGAGGTCTGGCTTGTGATCTTAGGAGCCATTTTGGCTTTGATAACTGTTGAGCTGCATGTTGGTAAAGGGAACTGTCTGAACAATTTAAATAAAATTCAGTATAGAGAAATGTGTGTTACAAATTGTAAAAAAACTGTCAAGAAAACATTTGACCATACATATGAACCCTCTTTTACACACGCAAGTGAGTGAGAGTTTAACTGTTTGCATGTGTGCCATTGAGCTGGAGAACTACCGTGTATAAATCAGATTTTCCTTGCTGGGTCTGTTAAGTTTGCAGGGAGTACTGATCTAATATCATCACACAAGTTCTGATACGAGCGCACACTTCAGACCAAATGCGATTACAACGCAACAAGACAAACCCCACAAGGGATATGACTATTCTATCACCCCTGCTATCTTGTTTCATCATTGTCATGAGCACATTTCTCATCCGCCATTTGAAAACATATTACCCTTGCATGCTATCGTGGATTTGATAGCAAGGAGCTCGACTATCCTGTTTTGATATTTATAAATAGTTGCATCGGGAATTGGACATTGTTCTCTCTCGTACAAGCATCTCTTTGTGTGTGTGTGTGTGTGTGTGTGTGTGTGTGTGTGTGTGTGTGTGTGTGTGTGTGTGTGTGTGTGTGTGTGTGTGTGTGTGTGTGTGTGTGTGTGCGTGGTGAGGGATTGAACAGTGTGTGTCATAAGTGACCTGGGACTCCCCTATGTTTAATCTGAGAGCAAAACAGAACTCATCTGCAGTCTGAATATTGAGTAAGTGAGCATTCTCTCTCTCTCTCTCTCTCTCTGAAACACACACACACACACACACACACACACACATATATATGCCTATGCCAGTGTCAGGAGAATGAAAGTAATGTTTTCCTCTGGAAAAGCCTTTACAAAATGAACACGAGGCTGGGTCCTCTAATAAATTACCTTTTGGGATATGAGCTTTGTGTTTCCCAGTCACCACCCTCCTCCACCTCCAAAACTACTTATGCTCTCAGCTTTGACTCATACATTGTTCCCACAGTTTAAACTCTTGCTATAAGATATGCTGCAGGTGTACATTCGCTCACTGTATTAGTCTCATTGCTGGCTCTACAGCAGCCTCTGCACTAGACGTCTACTATGAATGTGAAAAATATTTGTGACATGAAGTACTGAGAAGGAGGGGATTTGAGGTAAAGAGTAACCTTTGCTTTAATCTACACCAAATCATTTGTAAAATGGATTTTGCAAAAATGCTGCAACTCAGGACGCATTAAAGGAAATGGCATGTTTGAGTTGTGCTCGATTTGTGTAAAATTGGCCTCTGATTCACTGAAGCAGCAGCTAATTACAGTAGGCCTACATATGAAATCAGCATCAGGTATTTTTGTGCATTGTATAATTGAGGGAGAGCTCCGTTTAGATCTGGAAGTCTAAGTCTAAACTAAAGCCCGTACAGGTATTGCCTTACAGCATGCCAAAGTGAAAAGAAAAACACATTTGCTAATAGTCACATTCAATTACCCTCGAATCGAAGCTTCATTTGGCCGTCACTAGTTTTTGGCCTGATACAGTGAACGTACCAGGCCAAAAACACACACACAAACCACATAATCAAGTTTGAAACACACAAATGACAAATCCGATGAATGCAGCCATAGAAAATGAATAATTGAAGGAGGACCACCGTATACCCGACCAACCCAGTAAAGGATCAATTTTGAAAGATGTATTAACTTGTAGCGGACAGATAGGGAAGCACAAGGGGAAATTCCTCAAGCAATTGCCTTACAGTAAACACTCGCAGGGTGCATCCCAGGTCACTAAGGTCAGGTCCTGACAAAGGGATCAGGACCGAGACAGTCCAACGCGCAGAGACAGTCCGACCCTCAGACTCAGAGCCGGAATCTCGCAGACCATGGGAGTCACTCGAGAACTTGCGAGCCCTCGATGACTTGCTGATGATCACGCGAGTCAGCTGGCTACGCTGCCATGACTGCATCTGATTCAGACGAGCTAGCGAAGTCTCTCCCTGAGCTCAGAGTGAAGCAACAAAAACAACAGAAGCCATTCTTTTACTTTGGAAATAACATACAATGCTCTGCACGTAGCCTACTGTATGGTTTTGGTGTATAAATGTAAAATGTTAAAATGCAATAAGCTCGAGCCGACAGTCCAAAACATTGCAAGCTTGCCTCGGCTCATGGCTCGGGCTCGTGAACTCTCGTATATCCTCCTTGGAGGATACCACTACTAGACACCAAACTAGTAGTAACTAGATACTAAACTACTGGGACTCTATAGTACTATACTATAGCCTCTGTGTGGCATTATGCGTCCCTCTTCAAGCCCACTCAAGCTTGAACGTGTCAAACAAAAGTAATTGTCAAAGTAATTGTCAGCGCTCCGTCCTCCATCTTGTATCCTCCCACCTCGGGGGCGGGAATAACAGCTTTGAGGCTGCCTTCACAAAGGAGGGCTGAAAAGATATCCGGATCAAGTCAAGAGCAAGGAGATATCAAATTAGCCCCCCTGTTGTCCTCGGGTCAAATTTTACCCCTTTAAAAAATGTCTATATCTCAAATACGGGTTTCTGTTTAACCAAATTACCACAAAAATGGATTGGATTCCATATAACCCTTTGCAAATACAATTGATCACTTTCATTCCTGACTAAATCACTGTAGTTCCTGTCTAATACTGGTCAAATACTCATAATTTGCTCTTTGATTATGCGTCATCTTAGTAAATTAATTAAAAAGGTATTGTCCAAAATGTCAAGACGTCCCCCATCTTGTACCTCACTCGGGGGGGAATTACAGCTATAAGATGCTTCGAAAAGTAGGCTGAAACAAGTATACGTATCAGTCAAGCAAGGAATATATTCCCCCTTTTGACCTCGGGGCAAATTTTAGCCCTTAAAATAGTCTATACTCATAAAACGTTGTTACCAATTCACCACCAAAAATGCTGATTCCATAACCCCTTGCACCATGATCACTTCATTCCTGACTAAATCAATGGTAACTTCCTGGTTTAATTATGGTAACTTTCATCCACTGTATCGTGCTTGTTACCCCAATATTTGGTAATCAATTCTATTCTAAGCGTTAGACAAATTCCAGAAATCTGTCTTACCCCGGAAATGGTGTCGTGTAGCAAAAAGTCGGAAGGGCACAATTCCCAATTGTTGGAACATTCAATTTGTCCATTTTTGACCCGGGATGGACCTACACAGGCTTCCGGACTGGCCGTTGGTCTTGAAGACGCCGTGGGCTTTGTGTATGAATATAGGCATGGCTTTGAAATAAATGAATAGCGTTTGAAAATCAGATATAAAAGAGCAATAAAAAGATGATAGATAGATAGATAGATAGATAGATAGTATCATACTGGATGGCATTTTCTGAAGGCATTAGGCATCCAGTAGCAAGACAACCATAACACAACAAACACATTTACACACATATATAACACATACATAAGAATAAAAATAAAAAACATGTGGACTTTAATCACTATGATGTCCCTGTGGAAGATATAAAGACAGTTCACTAAGAACAGAAATCTGCTGAAAGTCCTCTCAGATGGGGGTCCAGCCTAATGTTAGTCCGCTTCAGGCTCTGGGACATGCTTGAGAACCAGCGTCACTGAACATCTGCACATGCTCGTGTTCCATGTGCTAACAGTTAAATGAACGACAGATGTCAGCTGAAACACGTCACTGTGGAGGAAAGGGAGCTGATTGGTGATAGATAAGGGCATTGATTAAAAAAAAAGAAATTTAAAGGAAGGAAAACAGACTTTTTTCTCCCTTGCTCTTTATCTCTCCATCTCTCTCTCTCTCTCCCCCACCTCCAGTCTGTCGTTCTCCCTGTGATCATTAGGAAGTTTTAATTAAAGACTAGAGGATTATTCTAGTGGCCTGCAGTCTTTCACCTTCTCTCATCATCGTTCCCACTCCTTCACTCCCATTTCCCCCCCTCGCTCTGTGCTTCTTCAGGTTATGTGTGTGTGGGTGGGTCGGTGTGTGTGTGTGTGTATATAAGTGAGCTGCATTTGTTAAAAAGTGGTGATCAAGGTCTCTCTCTCTCTCTCTCTCTCTCTCTCTCTCTCTCTCTCTCTCTCTCTCTCTTCTCTCTCTCTCAGCATGTGTCTAAAGTCTCCTACATGCCGGGGAGTTGTGTGAATTAGTATCAATATTAAAACTCAGAGAGGATGCAGTGCAGGGTTTGTTCAGTGTTCATTTTTTCAGTCATTGTTCATTTTTCAACTCGTACTTACAAAGGAGACTTTCTCCAAACATCGTCACAGTGCCCACAGTGTTTTTCATATATCATATTTTGATGATTTTGCAGCTGAATTCATTTTCGAATTTCTACTTTTCAACATCTTGCATGCCTGTTATCGTCACATATCCACTTTTACGTCGTTTCAGCACTGTTTATTGGGACCAAAGCAGTTTTAAAAGCCTAAGGTTTAAATTCTTTAGTGACAAATGGAAGGTTATTTGTTATTTGTTGGGAAATGAAATATTGGCAAAGTCATTATTCAGCACTGTTGCCTCTTTTGTCCCAATGCGGAAATGTCTTACATGTGCTACTTATCGCCTTGGATAATGTGTGTTACTTATGTGATAGTGATGGGAGGAGCGGGTCTTTTAACCCTTGTGTTGTCTTCCCATCAACTATGAAAAAAAAAAGACATTTTGGTTGCTTTTTTCAACATTGTTATCGTTTTTTCCCCACATTTTTCTCACTTTTTCCGATGATTTTTTTTTTCTCCATATTTTAAATGTTGACATTTTCAGCGCTTATTTTGACGGCCCATTTTTGTGACAAAAAAAAAAAAATCTACTGAAAAGTGGTCAGGTTGACCCAAGGACCACATGAGGGTTGAGTTACCTTGTTGGATTTGTCGACTCATGAACCGACTCTTTTGTTTTGTCGTGTCCGAACAGCAATGCTGGATGATGTGTCAAAAGAAAACGGCCTCGACACTGTTTCTTGATCATAAAGGTTATTATATCAAAGATTCAGCGTCAATTTACAAGCTCTGCAGAAGCTCGGAGGGTGCTAACCCAATGAACACACTCAAGCTTTCAATACCTTAGACATTCTTTGATATAGGATATGTTCAAGTCATGTGTTAGATAACATATAGGATTTGCTACGTGGTAAACCAAAGATCACAACCAAGACATCACTTTTAGCCCAAACATCCCTTCCAAAGTTCACTCCAACTCATGACCGAAATACAATGCAAACCCCCTTGCATCAACAGTATTTAATTTGAACAGAACCTGATTTCGATACTACAGTTTCACCTACAACATCACAGTACATGTGTGCTCAAGAAGAACTCCTCGGTACAGGGGATGCTCGCTGGACGAGGGTCTGTCCCTGAGCAGCAGATCCAAATGGAGCTTTCTCTCCTACGGACAGAACTTTTTCTCAACTGCTGGAAAAACACCTCAGCCACATTCCTGTTTGAAATTCCTCAATGAGTGATGTCACTGACTCTGATTGAGAAAGCCAGCCCAGTTTTTCATTTGTGCTGCCCATTGGTGCTGCCTAAAGTCAAAAGTCCAAGTCAAAGTCTGCTTTTATTGTCAATTTCTTCACATGTCAAGACATACAAAGAGATCAAACTTACGTTTCGCTCTATCCCACGGTGGAGACAAGACATATTTTACCAATTAGGTCCACAGACAAACATAGCATTAAAGTGAACAATATAAAAAGTAAAAATAAGAAGGCACATACATAAAAAAAGAAAATAAAGAAAATAAGAGCAGAAAAATTTGAGAATTTGAGCAAGCACAACCCGCCCACTGGCTTGTTTTAAATTAGTTGACCATTCACAACAGAGTGGGTCAACTGACCAATCAGAGCAGGCTGTGCAGCAGCAATGGGCAGTATGAGAAACACCAGGTGTTTTTTGAACATCAAAGCATGTAAACCTTTTCTAGCACACCCCAAAAGTACAAATGTGATGCTGAAACGGAAATTAATAGGGGCTCTTAAAACCTAAAGCGAAATCTATTGAGCCAACAAATACAATTAATGGTTCATGAAGCTTCATGGTTCTGTCGAGTCTGACTATGACTTGACTTGTTGAACATGTTCTAATGGTCCAAGGAGAATTTTTTTTTACATTCTCTAGATTCTGAATTTACAGTAGGTTTACTTCATGAATATCATAGTCTATGTCAACAACGTTTCATTTCATGGGATTGTCCCTCAATTCGGCCGGATGACGTCACCTTCCCCTTTCTTTGTGTCTAACCTCCAGTGGATTTCTGAGGACTATGGTTACCTGGTCCTCAGATCTCTGCAGGGTTAATCCAGACAGCTAGCTAGACTATCGGTCCAATCTGAGGTCTATGGTTACCTGGTCCTCAGATCTCTGCAGGGTAAATCCAGACAGCTAGCTAGACTATCTGTCCAATCTGAGGACTATGGTTACCTGGTCCTCAGATCTCTGCAGGGTAAATCCAGACAGGTAGCTAGACTATCTGTCCATTCCGACTCAAACAGCCTTTGAACGTACACGTTTCACCAAAACAAGTTCCTCGCCGTCCAAGACAATTGTGATTGGTTTAAAGAAATGTATAGCATGTGTATCTCCCATCCCAGAATGTTGTGTGGACTAGCAAGACCCTCCTCCACAGCTCTGTGAAGGAAGGTCCGGCAATGCGAGAATAAGAATATTACGATACGGTAAAAATCATGGGAGAAGCTTCTTACTTTAAAGAGAGCAATGGGAATATTATGTGAGTATTTGTCCACATGGATTTATGCGGCATGTCTCTGCACTCTAACATCATGCACACCGACAAAAAAAGCAGCAGTGAGTGCAGGTTTAGCAGCTGTACAGGAGGGTTTGTGTAATTGTGTTGAAGGTGTATAGCAGCTGCATACGGGGACTGTCAGTTGTGTGACTGATCCCAGCTGCACACACCCTGCAGGGTGTGGACACTTACTGCTGCCGTACACACCTGAGATTATCACTTCATATGTTAGATTGTAGTGACTGACATGACAGCACACTACCTCACACTATGCTGCCTTGCAAAGACTTTGCATCTTAACATTATTTGTATTACCCAAAAAGTAGTCTGGATCATTTCCAGGATAATTGCCTGACATAATGTTTCGTACCTTTCTCTCTGTTTGCTTCGGGAAAGAACAACAACCTTGGAGCTGCGTATATGCTGAAAATGGAAAGTTTTGAAGAGATTTTGTATCATGCAACAAGGCAAGCCTGCTCTTTCTTGCTTGCTTTCATTCAGGGACTGGGACGTTTTGGGACCGATTTGGTGGGATTGCTGTTGGCGAAGTACACACGGAGATACACTGTTAAGGTGGAATGAGGTTTCATGTATCCAGCTAATTTAAATAGCTCATGTTACTTTATTGTGTCAACAGTTAATTTAATATTGTGTTTGATGTTTTCTTTCTCGGGGTGCAAATGTTCCACCAGTTCCTTCCCGAGACCATTTTGCAGAGCCACCGTCGCTACGTCCGTAGCTTAGCACCCAAGACAATTGTGATTGGTTTAAAGAAATGCAAAACAACCCAGAGTGTTTTTTTTCTTCTATCCCACAATGCATCTGCGGTGTAGTCATACCTTACTCCACATTGCTGTGTCCGGCAACGGGAGACTACCCAAAAAGCAATCTGTACCCTAAATCCGAGTTGTTATGTCAAAACACAGTCATTCTAGAAGTGGAAAGCACCGCAATGCCCTCGCTTTGGAGGACAAGAACACGAAGCCATACTTTAATCCCTCATTGTGTCACATCAACTGTCCTAAAAAAAGTAGTTTATTTTTGTCAAAATCCCAAAGCCCTCAAGCACTCCATCCATCTTGAACTCCCACCCTCCATCAATTACATCGTCCACGGTGTCAGAGGACGAGCACAGCAGACACCTAATCACACACCTTTAAAGTATTGGCCTGTCTGCTTGCTTTGTCCCCGTAAAAGGAGGACACAAAAAAATGAAGAACAATAGGACAAAGAGAAATGAGGAAGTGTAAGTTGGGTGGTGGTGGTGGTGGGGGCGGGGGGGGTTGGATGCTGTTGGGTGTTTGCTTGGTGCGGCGGTGATCTTCAGTGTCCAAAGGGAATCTTTAGCTTCTTATTATGTGTAGTGAAGAGAAAGAAGCCAACTTTTCATCATTGTTTTACATCAATCTAAGCTGAAATGCATTTCCGTTGAACTGTCAGGAATTACTACTGGTATCCATCTTTCCATCCATTCATCACTTCCCGTTTCCACGCGTGTGACTTTGAGTGTCCGGGAGAGGAGAAAGCGGCAGACGTGTGTGTTTGTGTCTGTGCGCGCTTCAGCATGCAAGCGTGAGTTTCATGTCTCCACGCACTAACACACTTCCATGGCCAGGAGGTGTTTGTTTTTTCTTTTAAATGGGCAACGCGCCATATGTGTGGTCATTAGTCTAAAGACCGTCCTTCAGCCGCACCAGAGGACAAAGTGTCAATGAGTAGATTAACTAGCCACTGGTGTTCCCCGGCTTTACTAAAGGACCTTGAATTATAGCAACTTTCACTTTCTTTCACTCCCATCAATTTTATGGAAAACATCACAAACCACAAATGCCATGACGGATGCATGGCTTAAGGGGAAAATACCCAAGCATTTTGTTTTGAACATGTGATAAAAAAGGGATGGCGTTACGGTGACGTGTCATTGCCGAGAAGAGATGAAATAATTGGAATTTGCGGAACACAGGATCAATTTATATGTTTGCCTTGACTTGTGTTGTGGCTCAACAAAAAGCAAGGTGCTGCTCTTTGCTCCACTTAAGGTTTTTAACCCCTATTAGACTGAGGCTCGGCTGACACTTTGTCCTACTGTAGCTACAGTAAATTGCCAATTTAGAGCCTTATATCTGCCCCGGTCCTCTCTGTGTCCATTATAGTAGAGTCATTGTTTCAGTGCCACATCTGTGTCACACGCACATGCAGGCACACACGTCCACTTTCACAAATAAATACACACACACAATCGTTCTTGCATCATGTTGCCAACAACCATCAAGACGCAAGACTCTGTGATTGGCTGCCCCGCTCTGATGTGTTTCAGCTGTTCATCAGCCCTCATGTCACCTGTCCCTCGTTACCATCCGCGTTGCCGTGTGTATTTAGTCTGTGTGCTACCTTTTGACTGGTGTCACATCAGTGTCTCTCCAGTCTAGTTTCTTCCTTGTGGTTTGTGTGTTTGTGTGGATTTTGCCTGCCTGCCACTGACTATACCTACCTGCAGAATTTATGTCATTCCCTTTAGCCTCAGTTGTACTCTGTGTAATGCTAATCAGCACATGTAAAATCCTAAACTATGACGATAGAAAATTTCTGTGTGGTCCTCTGTGCACAGCAGACAATCAAGTAATATCTCAAATACCAGGTTTTACAGGATGATGTCTCTATGTTTTATATATGTATGTCTCTATGTATGTGTGGTTGATAGTATTGTCTTCAGTTTTGCAAAAGAAGGCATGATGGACAATTTAATTCACGGTCTTTTCTATACATTGATTTGAATTTTAGGTACAAATTACAAGCAAGAAAGTCTCAAAGTGTGATTGCGCAAGATACGCGTCTGTTTTTTTTTTTTTTCGTTGCATCATTTAAAAGTCTATGAGGACAGGGTGGGTTTTTGGGTTTTTAATTTAATTGGGGGTTTTTTGAAACCGTGCAGCTTGGGCATATTTCCCCGGACAACACCAAAGTAAAAAACCTCTCATCAGGCATTGTCTGTATCAATTTACAAAACCCCTTTACACACAGCTAAACATGAATTTCAGACAAAAAAACCCTTCAGTGGGTTTTCCCTACCAAAAATGTTTAAAAAAAAGCACTTTTTGGGGGTTCAAATGCTATTACATAAAACCCCAGAAAAATGAAAACCCCATTTTTTTCAAACCCACACTAAAACACACAACACACCACCACACACCACAAAACACCCAAAAACACAAAACACACACCCACACACAAAAGGATGTGGGATCTAGTGTAGGGAGGGCCTACCTGGGCCCTGCTAACCCGGGCCTGTCATGTGTAGGAGGGGGCCCCTTTTTTCATGTAATCTGGGGGGAGAATGGGCGGGGCCCCTATCAGCAATCTGCTATTTATCCAGCCTGGGGCCCCCGAAATTTTTCCTCTTTAACCCCCCGACTGGCACCCCCCCTTAAAGAAAGAAAAAATAAAAAAGCATAGCAATCAGAACCCCCGAAACACCCCGTCTTTTCCCCCCCCTCTTTTTTTTAAGAAAAAAGAAAAACAAAGGGGCTGGGTTTTGAGGTGGGGGGGGGGGGGGTTTTAAAGAAGGGGGAAAAAAGCAGGGGGAAAATTTCAGAAAGAAAAGTTTTTTTTTCTTTGTTGATAAAAATTTTTTATTTTTCGGGTTTTTTTTGGGAAAAGGGGTGAGCAGGGGGAAAAAAACACATTTTTAAAGTCAGAGATGCGCATCATCCCCGACCCGGGGGCAGACGACTCAGTTGATACGCAGAGGGCCTTTTTGAATAATTTCTCAAAGCCATCCTCTGCCAGGAAATAAAGAGTTTTGGTAAAAAGTATGACTGAGGGCCCCCAAAACCCCTAAACGGGCGGAGTGTATTTTTTCCCTTTAATATTTGCAATATAAAGTAGTTTGAGGTTTTGGGGCATTTGGGCATTTTAAAGTTCCCCTTGTCTTTGAATGCAGAAATTTGGAGGGGTTTAAGGAAGTATTACACTTAGCTGGGATTGGGGCTTTTTCACCCCCCCTGGGTGGAGCTTGGGGCATTTTATTTTAAAATGATCAGCAAAATTGACCCAAACAAATTCCCCCAAAAAACCCCAAAAAAAAAAAAGAACTTCTGGGGGGTGTTTTACCCGTTTCCCCTCCCCAAATTTTCCAAAATTTGGGGGCCCCGCTCAGTGCTTCCCGGGATAAAAATAAAGGGGCTAAAAAAAAAACATCCTTTTTCCTCTGTTACCAGGGCCGAGCAGCAGCCGGGCCACGGCGCCCGTTTAACTGACGTAGTATTAAGAGCACAGCGGGTTTTGCCCATTAGTATGAAAGACTGAAAAGGAAAAAAGAGGTTGGGGGATGGTTTGAAAAAAAAAAGGGCTTCTTTCCCCCGGAGACCCGGGGGGGCCCTTTTCCCGCTCTTATCCCCCGTAAACCCCACCCACATTCCTATACCTGATTGTCCCACATGTCAGTTAGTATGTTTACGTCTTGACCCAGAGCGTCAAGAACTAAAGCCAAGAGTCCCAACCAAGCAAAAATGACGCCAAAAAATGTTCCTGATTCAGATGTCAGCTTGATGGACGGGGTTAAAACAACACTGAGCCTCCATTCTAAACAACAAAATAGGGCACTGGTCAACGATCTCAACAGCAACAGGCATGATTATTTCAAAAATGACTTGTGACGGATTTGTAACCCTGTGGGTACCAGGTAGGGCTTGGTCGTTAAAGAAGCCACAACCCTGTCTCCTAACAAGACCACAGCCATGCAGCAGCTTGAGTAAAATCTATCTATCTATCATCTATCTATCTATCTATCTATCTATCTATCTATCTATCTATCTATCTATCTATCTATCTATCTATCTATCTATAATCCATTCTAATTTATGTTACTGCGAACGTGGTATGTGGTCAAGCGAGCTAGAGAGTGACAGATGAGAGGGAGCGGCGACAAAACAAAGCAGTCAATCGAAAATAAAGCGTTTTTTGCCGATTCATCACTAGAAAGACTGGAGACTACTTAGTGACACTGACGTTATCCACATTCACGCAACAAATGAATATTCAGCTACGAAAAGCCTGAAAGTCAGAGATTACAACGGAAGGACAAGGAGTTGTTGCTATGGAGATTGTACACCATCTTGTCCATAGACAGTTAAAGAAATCGACAAAGCAACGCCGTAGACTTCCACGGAGACCAGTAGAGTCAATTAGAAGCACTTTTCCAGTGATGGTTGAGCGTTAAACTTCCAGGTTTTTAGAATGCTGCAGACTAGCGTGTTGCAAGGAGTTCCACGTTTCAACACACCCGAGCATGGACACAGTATGTGAGACAGATTTGTCCTTTTAAATGAATAGAGATATGTTGCACCTGCAAGATGTAGAAGTGGACCGGATCTGGACCAATCAGGGCCCAATGTTTAGGAATCTAGGCCATTTTCCAGAGCTCTTGTTTCCAGGCAGACACGATGCTGATTTATCCATTGAGGCTCCATTGTCATGTTGCATGAGGAAGTATGCCAGCCACGAAAGCACAGGACCCACAGGACTTGGAAACTCATCTGTCGCTCCTGTCATGAAATAGCAACAAACAACCTGCCCCAAAATATACTCAAATACACACTAAAACAGTTCTATACACTCACACAGACCACTAGAAGTAAAAAAAACACACATCCATTTATAAAAAAACTTCTGCAGTCAGTGAAGAATCTCAGTTTACACATTCATGCTGAAATGGTGAGATTGTGGATGTGTGTACCAAAACTAAAGACAAAGTGTATCTTTAGGACAAAAATAAAGAAGATTGAATGTGTAACTTATTTCTCAATCAGCCCATCACTTTAGTCACGTGATTTTACGTGATTTTCAACCAAAGTTACTTCATATTCAGCTGTAAATCTTGTTCACAATACTTGTTATCTATATATTATATTCATAGAACAAATCTATCTGTAAAATTCTCTTTATTATAGTACTCATTTCTATATTTATTCACTGCTTATCCATGTCCTGCACTTATGGAACCATTGTATATCCTGCACTTACTGCTATTGCACTTCTGGTCAGACCTAAACAACATTTCGTTGCCTTGTACCTGTACCTATGTAATGACAATAAAGTTGAATCTAATCTAATATGAAAGATTTCTGTATTTCTTTGTGCCCACTAGTGGGGGGACTGCAGGAAAATGGTGACGTGATGTTGCTCTGTGCATTAATCAGGATTTAGCTCCATTTAAATCAAAGTCTGATGACAGCTGGTGGGTCTTTTGGCCTCTCATTCAAGTCTGACGCCCACACATTATGGATGAAGGGGATAAGCTACATTTTTGTATGGATGGAGATACACCAATTAGCCATATTTTGGCAAGACTGGTCCAAAAACATAAATCAAAAAAAGGTTTGTCACTTAGCAGGAAATTGTCCATACATCACTGACCATGTGTCCAATCATCATAAATCTGAATGGTATATTCACTTTGGAAGTAGTCCTGCCAAAGAATGTCTGAGCCCAAACCACCATAGGTGACATAATTGCAAAAACAAGAATTGGACAGAATTCATGTCAGAATTCATGAATGGTCCAACAGTTAACCCAAGTCTGTTCTTCTATGGCTACTGCAATCATCAAATGTAGCAAACAATAGCTACACAGCTAGTTTAAAAAGTAATTGCTGTTAATTAGTGATACCATTGTCTGGATGAATCATGGTGAACATATTGAAGTGTAATTTTTAGGTACTTAGCATTGGCAAAATTAAAAGTTTTTTATATACCATCAAATATATTTTTCAATGGAAAGATAGAAATCATTCAGAGCTATAAGGAGGGTGAATATTGAACTTACACTTGTAGGGTGGACAGAAACTCCAAATTTATACAAATGTTGCTCCAAGACTGCTGAATGTTTTAATTGCTCATTTTAAAATTGTAGGCATTTTAGCAAATGGCAAATTCTGTTGATTCTGGAATTTTCTGAATTGTTTTCCTGGCTTCTTTTACAATGAATGCTTTGTAATTCTACAGCTTAGTTTGTCTGGTTGGTTGTACACAATTCTCTACATGGAAGTAGTCTCTCCTCTCTCCTCTCCTCTCTCCTCCTCTCTACTCCCTCTCTCTCTCTCTCTCCTCCTCTCTCTCTCTCTCTCTCTCTCTCTCTCTCTCTCTCTCTCCTCTCCTCTCTCTTCTCATAAAGCAGTGTGATTGCCCATGGCATCACCATCTGCCAGCTAGCACAAGGTGAAACACTGAGCACTCTAGTGGGTTGAATGAATGATAGGAGCAGTTCTGTGAGTGTGTGAGGAAGTCTGCATTCCCACTTTATCCACACCTGCATACCTATCCTCGTTGTTAACCCTGGTATAAACTGCTCAGTCTTACGCTGCTATGACAATCCCCTGGACGTAGGAGCAGACAGAATGATAGTCAGTGGGCAGTCTTTATCAATGATAGAGGTTCAACCAGATGTCCCTTACCTTCCATTTTCTTTGTGTTGGCATTCTTACCTTACATCAAACAAGTTCCTTCCCAAGGCTATTTTGCAGTGGCACAGTTGCTGCATCAAGCGCTTAGCTAGGTTGTTGGGATAGGTTTAAAGAAATGCCAATAACTCAAAACGTGTTTTTCTCCCATTCTGGAATGCTGTGTGGACGAGTCCATAGACAGTTAAAGAAACGGACCAACAGATCCCGTTGTTTTGGATGGAGACCAGTGAAGGATAATAGAAGCAATTTCCCGGTAATGGCTGAGCGTTACTGCGCAGCCTCCAACTGAGCTTGAAGACGTAGATGTGACGTGAGCAACCTGTCTGAAAGTTGTAAGTCTTCTGGTAGCTGTGCAAGAGAAATCTCAATCATTCCCAATCAGCAGAGAAACCTAAACAGCTTATGTAAGTCCAAACTGTCTGCGACCTTATCCTGTGCTGTACGGTAATTCCTCTACTGTGCGACACTAAGTCGCGTGGTTATGACACAATTGTTAGTCTATTTTTACAGAAACGTCTGCTACAGAGCCGTAACGTGAGATACAATGTAATGGAGCCTTAAGACATTGTCGGGTTTCTTTAGAAATAAACAAGGGACAAATAGTCTTTAAACGCTTCAGATGTAAAGCTATTCGCTGTCAAAATGGCGCCAAAATGAATGGCAGTCAATGGGATGCTAACGGCGGGTGATGGCTTGGTAGCATCAAAATGGCTCCACAGGAGCTACGCTTAGAGAGGAGAGGCTGACCCCTTGGACTAGCCAGACCATTCTCCACAGCGTTGAGGCGTAAGGTCTGGCAATGCGAGACCAGACAGTGGGTATAGTCTGAACCACAAGTTCAAAACCACAAGTTATCCATGGAGTCTGCGCTGATCTGTGCAACCGGTCTCCATGGAGTCATGTAGTCGGTGCATGTTGTTTCATCTTGCATTCAATTTTCTTGAATGGACATTTGACAAGTCAATTATTTCAAACTTTATTTGGTTTCCAGCTGGTGTTTGGTTAGATTTTGGCACTAAAAAAGAACTTTGTTAGGGTGAGGGAATGGCCATACCTTGGATATTAACAAGTCTTCATGGTTACAGTAAAAAACTGTTGGAGAAACAACGTGTGAAGATGGTTCAGGAGACTTTGATGACTTAAACATTTACACAGTTTAACCACAGCGCCATCCATCTGCGTGTCGTGTATTTCCGAGAGGCATACATTTCCTGTTGAAGCTGTCAAATATGGGTTTTTATGCAAAGATATTGATGGAGCTATACCATAGGGACAGCAAACACAGATGCTCACCCAAATATCTTTGTCTGTAAGTTAGGGCTGGGCGATATGGAGGAAATCAAATATCACTATATTCTTGACCAAATACAACTACTACACTACTACTACTATGCTACAACAGTCTGGTAAGTTCAGAAAATGATATCACTTCACTGTAATACAGCCTTAATAACCAGAAAAAGACACCACTTATGCCATGTCATGATATTAAAATGTCCAAAATCTAAGATGATATGCAGTCTCATATCATGATATCGATATAATATCGATATATTGCCCAGCTCTACTGCAAGTTCAGTCCAGTCTCTGGAAAAAAGGCTGAGGTGTATGTTCTTCCCCTTTACCCTGTTTAGGCTTACCTTTAGAGGAGACAGTCCTGGGACACAACATTCCCTTATCATGGAGCAGCATAGACTTCATGTGTGTCAGATACAGAAAGCGACCTAGACTCCCTCAATCTCTGGAGGCACACATACATTCATGGTTAAGATCTAGGAAGGAACTGATGTTATCAACCTTTCCCCCCTTGTCTCATCTTACCACCACATGGTGATTCTGGGAATTCCACCACAGTAACCAAGGGGTCAAGGTTACACAACAATCATTGGTTACACGTAACTTGCGTTGACTGTCGCTCAAACATAAACTGCAGTTAAGAGATGAAATCATCTACAACAATGAGCAATTTCAAGAGATTATTTAAAATGAACATATTAAAGGGATATAAAAAGGACTTAAAGTGATAGTATTGTAGAAAGACTGTGAGGTTTCTTAGCATTTATATGCTGGTATGTCTATGTACTGATATATTAATATGCCGATATGTCTATATACTGGTATGTCTATTTACTGGTATATCTACATGCTAATATATCTACATACTAACATGTCTATATACTAAGTCTAGTATGGATGTGTTATTTAATCTGCTATAGATAGATGGTATAGAAAGTAGAAGAAAGGGAAAAAAAAAAAAAGTGTAAATGTGTTTGGGTATGTATGCATCTGTGTCTATGATGTGTAAATAATAATGTGTAAATAACTGAAGCATAAGATTTACTAAATGATTCAAGTAGAGAAAGGGGGTCGGACCCGATAAGTAAATTTGTCAACTTCTTCCTACTCCTTTTGAACATCGGAAAAAAAACTTGTTTTGTTTGAATGACTTTAAATTTTGGAAGACTGTGCTAAGACCTTATTTATCTGTTGTTTTAATTATACAAGTATGCAGGAATGCATGTATATACATCTTTTATTTTAATGTTGTTGTTTTTGTTCAATAAACTATTAAACTAAACTAAACCCATGTTGTTTTGGGGCACTTGCTGAAGCCCCTCCGCTATACTCAAACACCAGAGAAGCTTGTGTCTCTGAAGAGTGAAACTTAACTTTGGCTTTGTATCAATGCATATATTTATTATATTATATACACGTATAAAGCATGCGTTTGTTAGAGATGAGTCAAAACATGAGGGTGGGAGGCAGGGTGGGAGGGAGATGGGGCGTTAAACTCCGTTCTGTCCCCGACTGCTCTCTGTGATCACCTACACTGTGTTTTAATGCAGCTGAATTTTCTTTTTCTCATATTTTTTTTCTGTTCTGTTGTCAGACAATGGAATGAGTATACTTCTGATTACGGGACATAATACCGTGTTGATCAGCCGTCATTACCAAGGTGCTGAGCGGCAGAAAAAAATCATTATTTTACCATCTCAGAAACTTGCCTCACGGAGTCATATTGATGCAAGATTTCACTAAGTTTTTTTCAAGATTGTAAACTCATCTGCCAAAACTGTACAGTCTACAGAGACTCTCTTAAGTCATTAAGTCGGAGTGGTACAGTCAGGCAATGCATAAGTGAGGAAGTGAGTAAGTCAGGCAGACATAGAGTCAGTGGGAAAGTCAGACAGATATGTATCCTCCCCTGAGGCCTCCAGGGGGAAGGGGCTATGGGAGAGGCAGCAGCCAGGAGATAAGGCTCTCACGTGGGGCTGCTGTCGTGTAATTCCCCCTCTAATACAGCCAGGCCCTGGTTCTCAGCTCAGCCCTGATCTGCACAACCTCTCCTGAGACTCAGCTGTCACAACCCAACTCTTCACGGCTCTGAGCAGCCCCACACACACACACACACACACAAAAAGGTGCTTAAGCGTTTGCATTGAGTGTGTGCGTGTCAAAGAACGAGAGCAAGCTCAGACTCATGTGTGTGATTCTCCATGGGAAGCTCAGGCAGGCTGAGGCTAAAGCCAGACAAGTTCCTGGAGAGAGAGAGGATCAAGGCACAGCAAGGGTTACTCAGATCTGTGTGCTTACAGTGTATACAGCAGTGTGTCAACGCTGTCTCCGTCTGACTGTGTGTGTGTGTGTGTGTGTGTGTGTGTGTGTGTGTGTTGTGTGTGTGTGTGGTGTGCGTGTATTCTCCTACATAGACCAGAAGACACGCTGTCTCTGTCTACTGCAAATAAAGACTTCATCCCAACAACTTATATTTACCTGACTTCTTTCTCCACACATTTTTAAACCACGGATGCTAGAGTACCTTGCTCAAGAGCGTGGGCGTCACTTTGGTTTGAAATGTGCTGGGGACAGAGACACATTGATTTTTTTTTTTTTTCTCTTTCGCGCAGGTCATGTTTTAAAAGACGCTATCCTGTAGCTTACTAATGTAAATGATTAAAAACACAGTTTAATGTACCTTAACAATGATCAATGATTACCAAATGTCCCTCTCATAGTGCTCCTCATATCCACTGAAAACTGTCAAAAAATCTAACCCAAAGTCCAATTAATATGGACGTTTTTCTGACATTAAGTGTTTCTGCCTCACATTTTCAGCAGGCCAGGGGAGCAGCTTTGGGTTGACTCCCCACGGTTCTCATGGTATTTATGAGTCCTGACCTGAAAAAGCTTTAAAACCTGGTTTAATCTACCTAAATAACAATCAATCCTCACCAAATTTTTGGTTCAGTTTCCAGTGTTCATGAGGCGCAATATGAGAGGGAAATTTGGTATCCACTGATCGTCGTTTAGGTACATTAAACAACGTTAAGCCTTTTCCTCATCCATAGGCACCAATAGTGAAGAAAATGTGAGATAACTTCTATAAAAGTTGGATTATACATAACAACATATGGCCATGAGAAATATGCTGATAATTAATTGTTGTTAATTAATTTGCTCATGTATTGTCCAAGCCTTGTTTGCACAGTCCATATTTGTCTAGCCCAGCTGATGTCTTGTATGAATGTCTTTGTCCTTATGTAACTGTATTGTTGTTTTAATTGTCTTAATTTGTCTTTCCATATCGATGTCCTGTACAAATGTCTGTCCCGACATGCTGTAACCATGTTTTATTTTTCTGCTGAACAGGAACCTGCTGCAAACCAGTTTTCAACTGAGTCAGGCCCGTTTAAACATTGTAACGTTACTTTTAAATTTTTCCTGTATAATAAATATGAAGGAATGAATGTTAAGGTACATTGAAGCACATTTAGCTTTTTTACGTTAAGCGTAGAACGTCCCGACAGGCAGTGTGAACAGAGGGCGGTTGTGTCTGGGCCCGCCCGGTGGGGAGAGACTTTTTTTTGGATTTTTTGGCCTCTGTCGCTAAAGAATTATATGCGTTATGAACTTTATTTTTTATAACTAAATTGACCTCGAGGATTTCAAAAAAAGTGGTGGGTATCCACCGTGACTCAACATTAGCATCAGCCTCACTCCCCACTGACAGTATGTAGAAAGTCTGGCACAGTCCCTTGGAATTTCTTCAAACCCATGTTATTTTGAATGACAATGTTATTGCACAAATGGCTATTTAGATATTGTAGGAAAAATAATCTGAACAAAACTGAGTTATTGTATTGTACACATTGTTGAACGTAATGTGGACTAGTATTTTTACCTGCCAGCGCACAACGTATGTGTTTCGTGTGTTGTGTGTGTGTGTGTGTGTGTGTGTGTGTGTTTGAGGAAGACGGGATATTTGACTGCAGCTTCATCTGTATTGCTTGCATGATCCTGGTTATTAACATGTCCAACATTAATAATCATATCTGACCATATTTAATGTTACATAGCTCCCTCTGGTATGGAGATATTGCAAGTGGCTAAGTCATCTATCATCCTCTCTCTCTGTTCCCCCCGTGCCCCCCCCCCACACGCACACGCACACACCGATCCTACTGGTCAGCTGCTGCAGCATGTTGTTTAATTATAACCATATCATGGAATCATCTTTCATACGCTCTGCCTGCTCGTCATAGCAAGATCTTCCAAATATTTTTGAGTATAGTTACAGCCACTTCCAAAATAATCAATAGCTATGATAACCAGAATTTGCACATCAAGGTCCGGTCACCATGCTTGGCTTGCATTATTGAAACAACAACAACACTTAAGGCCTATGATAAGAATGTGTTATCTATATACTGTGGTTAGATACAAATTGCATATTAATGCCAGTTGTAAATGGCGTCAAAGACACACAAACACAGTACACAGTGCTTCCATGCAACATGCATGCATTTAATTTATCTAGTGCTGATTTATGCAACCCACATTTGGCATTATTCCATAAAAAGGCAAATAAGTTCCAAACAATCAGTTCACAATGTGGAGGAACTATACTTTCTTGTTTAGAAATGAGTACTATGAAGACATCCTCTTGTGTGGAACTATACAGTACAGTACCTCCTCCACTCTACTGGCAAGCATTCACAACTGACTTAAAACTGCAGTGTACAGCAGCATGGTGAATACTGCAGAAATTTGAAGATGGCTTCTTGTTCACAATGTAAGCGTCTGCGAGGTAAGGGAGTGATGAAGAGAGGGAGAGAGACGGGAAAGAGAGAGAGAGCGAGCAGTGGGGTGCAGATGACGGGGAGAATTGTACTGAGATCAGATTCCTTGTGAGCCCAGTTTAAAGACAGACACAGGTTTACGTGCAGACATACTGTACTGTTTAGCCAGAAAAACTTGGGGGAGGGGGGGGGTTGGTCCTTGACATCACGTTCCTCTTTCACATGTTTCCACTGAGAAATAGAAGTCTTCTACTGTTACTAGGATTATTGCAATGCACTGTCCACTTGTTTAAGCAAATCATCCATTGACAAACTGCAGGTTGTACAGAATGCAGCAGCAAGACTTTTGTCTGAGACCAGCAGGAGCTCACACAGTACTCCGGTGCTTAAGGCTCTTCATTGGCTACCCATAGGTTTTTAGAGTTAATTTTAAAATTTGAATCACTACTTATAGAGCCTTGCATGGCCCACACTCGTGGTCGTTCTCTGAGGTCTTCAGGCCAGGACCTTTTAACAGTCCCCAGAACACGTTTTAAAAACCAGAGGCGATCAAGCTTTTTCTGTGGTGGCTCCAAGGCTCTGGAACTCTCTCCCTTTAGCTTTGAGAGCTTTGGATTCTGTGGAAACTTTTAAAAAACACCTCAAGACACATCTTTTTAGACAAGCTTGTAACTAGCAACATGGCTTAGTATTTTGTATGCTGCTGTTTTATTTGTTTTTACTGCAAAGCACTTTGTGACCCTTCTTGTCTGTGAAAAGTGCTATATAAATAAAGTTTACTTACTTACTTACTTACTTACTTACTTACTAGGAAGTGAGCAGTTCACTTGCTTAAAAAGAGCCTTAAGTAGTTGTTAAGGCTCATTGATTCTTTGTGAGAGGATCCAACAGTCAACCCTTCTGGTTAAAAAGTTCCTGGTCTGTAGTCTTCCACCACAGTACAGAGTTAGACAGGAAAGAAAAACCTGAAGGAGACAAGAAGACACAGACAGAGCTTTAGGATTGCAGCGGATAGCATCACAGAGCCATTTCCTCTCCCATCAGCCTCCAGTGCTCCAATGGAAAAAAAGACTTGATTTAAATCCTACATCACCTTCCATTGTCTAGTCCATCACTAACACTTAGGATCGGATCCACATTCCCTGTACCCCGAGTCGTTGCCCCACCTTCTGTCTGCTCCCACCACTACCGTGTCCTCTTACCTAGCAATGATGAGCCTGTTTCCAGTGGTCCACGCTGATGCAAGGAGGCACACAGACATACAGGCACATTGTGGAAATCTGGCATACACAACACAGTAGAAATGAGTAAGAAGTTATAGTGATGTGGACTCAAAAACATGCAGACAGAAGCCCAATTGCAATCATAAAAGGCCATTTACAGAAATCAGTTGAGCCAACCCGGTCTCACGCCAGTTCATGAAAAGGTCACGTAATTTTGATGTATTATTTTGTGTACATGTCACGATTCACGAACTGCCATGACACAAGGCTGTCTCTTTAGGACGCAACAACGGGGGAAATCAAACACCACACAACAACAGGACAGTTGTGGTTAAGGCGGAAAGGACCTGCAACACGCAAGACGCTATCCCCGGTCTCTGGGGGGAGAGTCCTGTGTTGTTTGACCCATCCACCACCCCCCCCCGACCAACCTCCCTGCACGGTGACTGAAAAACTCTGAATCTGACCCATGGCCCGTTGCTGTATTTCATCCATTCTCTCTCTCTCCCCCCACACACGTTCCAGCTGCTCTATGATAAAGCCAATAAAAGCCCTACAAAATAGTAAAAAAAAAAATCATTTATTTTTTTTATCTAAATCTAAAAATGTTCATCACATGAGTTGTCCTGAACCCATGTCAGCGTATTGTTTGTCTTCCGGGTTTGATTTTCCAGCACTGTGCATGCTTTTCACTAAGTGGATCTTGGAGCGTCATTGAAGGCACCAAGACAACTTCACCTCTGGCAGGTTTCCAACATTGCTTTGTAATTTTATGGGCCTCAGTAAAATGAGCTGCAACTAATAGCGGCCTCAAGAGTTTAAATCAGTTTAATAGTTATTGTGGGTTTCTCATTGTCTCGCCCTAACATGTGTCCTCACACAAATAAGCACAAGTCTGCCTCATTGCTTGTTTGTAGGGAGTTGGGTTGGTGACCAGAGGGTCTCTGTTTCAAGTCCCCATACGGACCTAAAGTGCGGCGTGTGGATGGGTACCTGGAGAGATGCCACTTCACCTCCTAGGCACTGTCAGGTGCTCTTGAGCAAGGCACCGTAGCCCCCTAGCTCAGGGTGCTGGTCCAACACTGGGTGTACAAAAAGTGCCCTACAAATAAATAAGAAGCGTTAAAACCAGCGTCAAAATGACTTATCTAGAGAATGTGAAATAACATTTGAAATAATAAATTCTGAGTTTTTACTTCAGTTTTTGTTTTAATTACGTTAATGAGCTGCCAGGACTTTTTTTCTGTTATTTACGGATTATTTCTTAGAGTGTACATCATTCAAACAGCCTTGGTCTTTCTCAATGCTGGGTCATTATGTTCACATCCTTTTATCATTTGCATATAGACAGTCTCCACAAATACCTGTGGTCACAACAACAAACCCTCCTCAATTTGCTTCTATATTGGAGTGCACACACACACACAAATGCAGTCACACACACACAAACACACACACAGTACAAGGAATAGATAGGGATTTGTTTGTGACCTCCAAAACTTCTTTTGTTTTCCGTATTTCTGTCTCATAAAAATGAGTCAGATCACATACAGATACCGCAAAAGAAGTGTCCAACACACACACACACACACCACACACACACACACACAAACACACACAATACACACACACACAAACACACTTCTCTGTTCATACAGACCCTGGACAAGGTGAATGGGAATTACCCAGAGGACCTTGCCAGAAACCTTCAGGCTGACACAGATGCCCTATGCAGCTTCAATAAGAGTGTGTTTGTGTGGACCCATGCATGTGTGTGTGTTGTGATGGCAAAAAATGAGTGGGTGAGCCAAAGTGGTCCTTTGAAAAAGTAAAAGTTCATTTGAAAAATTTCTAAACAAAACAAACCCTTCTTTAAAAAATGGCTTGTCCTTTTGGGGAAGGGGCTTGAAAGGGGGCCCACAGGGAGGAGAGTTTTTAAAAAACACCAAACCCTTTTCTCTCGGTTTTTTCTCCTCTCCCTTTTCAATTCTCTCCCCCCTCCCCTCTGGGGAAAAGTCGGGGGCCTGAAGGGTTACCCCTGTCTTCCCTCGCCCCCCTCCTCCTCCCCGCGGAACAGCCAGGGTCGGGTCACCATCCTTTTTTTGGGTTTTATCCGATATTACCCCTTTTTTAAATGATAAAGGATGCTTGGGAAAAAATCTGTTTAGGCTTTTTTAATCACAGGGAAGTGGTCACCCCGACCCCCCCACACCCCAAATCTCCCCTAAACTTTTTCCAGTTTGATACCCTTCCCCAGGTAAAAATAAATTAAACACACAATGCTGTCTTTTTGGGGGAAAACTTTCATCCCCGGGTTTTTCCCCAAGGAAGCGGGGTTAGGCTTTCGGGACACACACCAAAACACACACACACACACACCACACACCACACACACACACACCACACACAACCCGAAAAAGAAAAAACCCCTCTAAAACCCAACCCTTTATCAAAAAATAACCCCTTAAAACCCCCTTCTTTTTTTAAACTTAAAAACGGTTTTTTCCCTTCATTTTCCTTTTGCAAAATTAGTAATTTTAATGCAAATTCCTGTTCTTGGGTTTCCCAAAAGATAAAGTAGAAAAATAGGCCGGAATCAGTAAATAAAAAAATTTTTTGTTTAAAAAGGCCCAAAAAAAACACAAAGGGGGGCAGCCCCTTCCTCTGGCAAGGCGCACCCGGGCTCTCTCTTCCTTGGTGAATTTAAACCCATTGCCTTCTTTTGGTTGGGCTTATTAGGTTTTTAAGGTTGGGGTACATTTAGGGTAGGCCAAAATATTTATATGTGCTTTTTTTTCAGAGAACTTTTTGAGGAGTCGCAATACCTTTCTCCAATGGGCTTTTTTAGACTTTGGTTTTTGGGAATATAGCCATGCAAATGGCAGGGGCCCATTGCTTTTAATAAAATCACCGCTAAAAAAGGGTTTTTCATCTTTCGAACGCAAAAAAGCAGGTGTTGACAATAGTGTTCCCCACTTATTATTAGTTTTTTTTTTTCAATTGCTCCCCAGCAAAAAGGTTTGTATCTTCAAAGTTCTGTATGATCCTCTTTTTTTTGTCTGCCCAGAGGAAAATTGAATCAAAACTGCCCAAAAAATCCCCCGGGAGCCTGGCAGTATACTTAAAAATATGCCCGAGTACAAGAAGGGCGGGGCTAACCCACGCGGGTAACCGGTAAAAAAACAAGTCAAAAAGAGAACTGCGGGGGCCAATCACAAGGGAACGACTCAATCTAGCTAAATAGGGGAAGGTGACTACCGGGCCCAAAATTTTGAAGGGAAACATAAAGGTTTTGCCGGAACTTCATTTTTTCCCCTTTTTCCCTGAGGGGAACAGTCTTTTTACGGGCCAGGTCACCCTTTAAAAAACATTACATTACTCGTTTCTTGGTAACCTACTTTTTCGCAAAACCCGAGAAGTCTCCCCCATGCATCATTGGGGGTTATTTTAAAATTTCACAAAAAATAAATTTTTACAATACTGGGACATTTGTTGCTTGCAAGGGGTTAAAACTTTTTTTTTTTTTGTCATGTAAAAAATATCCATACCCCGACTATTTAAACAAGCTTAAAATTTCCTTGCAGTGGTTGCCTTGGTTGGTGAAACCCCAGAGACACGTTGTTACATCACAAAGGGAAATGCCAAAGCATTTTACAAAATTTGGGCCCTCATTTTGGCACCAAAAATTATGAAATAAGGGTTTTTAGGTTTTTGTTTTCTTTTTGTTTCCCCCAAAACTACAAAGCAGTGCTTTGGGTTAAACCCCTTCATTACGAAACCTTGTGTGTGACAGCCAGTGGAATTCAGTTTGTACACACACACACACACACACACACACACACACACACACACCAACACAACATACACATAACCGATTTGTTTGAAGATAATAAGCTGATAAAGCTGAAAATACCTGTTTAGCTGTTTGCTGTGTTCAACCGCCAACCAGCCTGTTAGTTGTTATTTTGTGTTCTCTGCTCTTATTTCATCCAGAAAACTACACCCCAGATCAAAAGACAAAAGAACCAACATGTAGCTTTGAGATATTAGCACGTGTTGCTGTTTGTGGGTGTGTGTGTGTATCTGTGGTGATACTGTGAAGCTATATCTGCACACTGTTATTTAGAAAGCGTGTGTGCATACATCCCCTATGCTTTGTTTGCCCGGGATTAGTATTACCTGGTGACCTCTAATCATATGTAATAATTATGGAGGTTGTCTGACCATGACCAGAGTGCGGTGCAGCGGCCTAGCCCCGCCTTTCCTCCACGCTCCTCCAGGTACCCAACTCTCGGGGTACAGCAGGCTTTGCTTATCCTGTGTGAATGTGCAACACAAAACTCAGCTCAGATATGGGGGAAGGGGGGGGGGGATTTCTAAATCACACAAGGTCCCCATAACACAAATCCCATGTGAATAATGCTTTATGCGCATGATGCAGACAAACTGTGTGTTTGTATGAGGCAATGCAGCGGAAACAAGCCCTGAACATATGAACACGTGTTAAGTTGATATGATAAATAGTTGCCAATAAACACATCAATTACACACAGTACAGCAACAACAGTATTCGTTCATGTTAGTGGCCACCTGACAAGTTTTATCCTAGTCTAAGTCTGTTTCACTCTACTTGTAGCTCTGTTTTTAGTCTCCACCAACACCTCATAAAAATACACTGCTATTTTGCAAAAACAATTCGGAATTTCATCAAATCATGGTTTCATCAGAACGTCATTTCTATTTTTATACACTATGCTTCCCTCTATACTTATTGATTATACCAACCCACCTCCCTTCTCCCAACCCACCCTAGCATCCGCCCACGTCTCCCAACCCTGCCCCCATTTACCCGCCCATCCTGCACATTCCTGGTCCTCATTCAAGACAGGTCCCGCATACATTTTCTATCACGGTTAATAAATGAGGCCGCAGGTTAGGGTTAGCCGTACATTGTGCGGCCCTGCCTCTTCAGAGCACACATCACAGCAGTCATTGCGGTCATCGTCTTCCACTTGGCATGTTTGGTGTTAGGGGACGGCGTCACGGATCACGTTCTCCAGGAAAACCTAAGGCACACCACGGGTCTCCTTGTAGATCATGCCGGAGATGCACTATGTTCTAATACCACATTTACTTTGACAGTCCTATTATTTTTTTGTGTCAATGTAGAGTGTAAAGCCATACTCAGCCCATTAAATATCTTTACACATGCACAAAAAGAAATGTAAAATAACATGTGTCAATGGGCCCCGGTCATGTTTCTTATGTGCGACAATGTGGTTGATGGCATAAAAGGAGGGGGATAAATTAAGCATCACACAAAGAGGTGTTGAGATCATTCCTCATGAAACGCTGCAAAAGAAGAGGTGGGGATGTGTTTCTGTTTTCTGCCCCAACCACCCACCTTCCACCCGCCTCCACCCCAAGCAAAGACAAAGCGTGTAATAATTACAAGACCAAGACACAATGCGGTGTCGGTTGTGGTGCACCCAGAGCTGAGCTGTAGCTATCACACTGGCAGATAAATTCAACGCACAATTATTCATCCGGGGACTATGGCATGTAGATTAATGAGTTTGATAACCCGGAGCTTTGCACTGAGCTGCAGCCTGCCGTCGCCGTCTTCCTCGCCTCGCTTTCTCTTTCTCTCTGTCTCTAGCTTCTGATAGGAAAGGAACAGAATGGAGAGATGGTCATTAGTAGGTGGGTGTTTTCAAAAGGACAGAGAGATGAGGGGAGAAGTCCTTCAAAGCCAGGACATGCAACAGGTTTGTAAGGGGTTAACACTTCAGTTATCATTATATTGACATGTATAACGTGTTCTGTATCCTGTTCTTGATCTGTGCTTAACAAAAGTTATTTTTACAGCACAGTTAACTTCATTTAATATTTCATGTGGCATTACCTTTTGCGGGGGGAAACTGTTAAACCAAAAAAAAACATTGACATGGTGCTCTTTCGATGCTTTTATATAGACCTTAGTGGTCCCGTAATACTGTATGAAGGCTGTTTCATATAGACATTAGTGGTCCCCTAATACTGTATCTGAAGTCTCTTTTAAATAGACCTTAGTGGTCCCCTAATACTGTATCTGAAGTCTCTTTTATATAGACCTTAGTGGTCACCTAATGCTGTATCTGAAGTCTCTTTTATATAGACCTTAGTGGTCCCCTATTACAGTATCTAAAGTCTCTTTTATACAGACCTTAGTGGTCCCCTAATACTGTATCTGGAGGCTGGGACTGTGACCTTGACCAACTTTGCTCGTTTGAAAGCCATGATGTCTCTATGGGCGGGCAAAGCAGAGAAAGGGGAGGTAACATTGCCCCTTATGACCTCATAAGGGGCAATATTCAAGATCGTCCCACCTGAGCTTTCATTTTCTTAAAGACAGAGTAGGATACCCAAAGCTCAGTTTACACCTATGGCCATTTCTATCCACTCATATTAATGTTAAAAAAGTGGACATACCTTACTCCATAGCTGACAATGCGAGACTATTTCCGGGGTTACAGCACTTAGAGTTAACAAAGACAACAACAGACTCTCCTCTATTCTAACCGCTCTGTGTTCCCATGTCTGCCCACACTGCCTGGTATGTTTCCATTCAGCCATGTCTCTGTGATGCAGAGCAAACTGCACTCTCTGGTCACCAAGGGGGTTAGTCCATCCACCTTTTTGCAGAGTGACCTCACGTCCCCCATGATAATTGATGGAGGAGAGCGGTTACATTTCCTGTCCTCTCGATGTTTTCTCTGACCAACTCTCCTGCCGCGGGGACAGTATCTCCACATCTCCTCTGGGATGTGTGCTGAAGGAACTCCACCACCACGCCGGTATCACGTGAATGTAGGTTAGTGCTTGTAGTCTCCGGGTCACTTGTACTCCACCAGTTACACAGGATCCCTTAGGGTTAGGGTTTCAACAGACTTAAATAAAGTACTTGTCATTCATAAGAATAAATGAAGTCTAGAAGTCTAGAAACAACAAATGGTAGTGAGAGAGCTGGTGCAACCTCCTACCACTGGGGGCCTGAAGTATTCATCTTTAATTTGGAGAAAAAAAACTTTATTTTCTCAGTTAGTACAGTATTCTATTCCAAGGACATTTTCAGTTGCAGATGTGTATAAGTACTGACCACTGATCACTGTTATGTCCCCGATGTTTAGGGGTAAGGGACACAGCATAAACCAGATGATCTTGGTGTGGTGGAAAAGTTATTTATTTACATGAGTCATTCAACATTTAAACAAAAGCTGGGCATGGGTGCAGCAAAAATATAACCACAAAATAACAAAAAGAAATCCCTCCCAACAGGGATTACTAAACTACTTGGAAAACAAACTGAAAACCAAAAAACTTCACAATCTAGGATGAGTTAAAACAAACCCATGGAGCACAGCACCCATGAACCTACTGTACTAAACAAAGGGGAATTCCTGGCCAATGTAAATGGAGTCAGTATTACTCTAAACTAGGGGGACCATATTTTGATTTCCAAAAGAGAGGACACTCGGCAGGCCTCAAAACAGAAATTCAGACTGGTTCCCCCCCTTTAAAATTCAAAAGTGTGTCGATGACAGATCAACAACATATGACATTTTTCATACTACAGCCTAGATAGGGCATCCGCCAACACATTTTCAGAACCCTTCTTGTGGCGGATCTCTAGGTTGTAGTCTTGTACTATAAGTGCCCAACGCATAAGACGCTGATATGATTGAGAAAAACACAAGGGGATTATGGTCGGTGTAGGTCGCTACTGGCAGAGAGCAAGAGCCAACATATACCTCAAAGTGTCGTAAGGCCAACAGCAAAGCAAGGGTTTCTTTCTCTATAGTGGAGTAATTGAGCTGTGCTTGTTAAACTTTCTAGGGGTGGTAGTGGCTCAGTCCATAGGGAGTTGGGTTGGGAATCCTGAGGGTTACTGGTTCAAGTCCCCGTACGGACCAAAGTATGGTGGTGGACTGGTAGCAGGAGAGGTGCCAGTTCACCTCCTGGGCACTGCCAAGGTGCTCTTGAGCAAGGCACCGAACCCCCAACCGCTCGGGGCGCCTTTCCATGGGCAGCCCCCCCACTCTGACATCTCTCCATTAGTGCATGTGTAGGTCTTGAGCGTGTGTGTGTAATTCAGGCTTGTGTGAAAAGTGTAGTTTCCCCTTGTGGGATTTATAAAGTATAGTAATAAAAATAGAAAATCGAAAAGTAGCACACCGGATGGTCCACCCCCTCAGCATCCTCCTGAAGAAGGTCGGCGCCAGCGCCAACAGCACTGGCATCAACCTCTAACTTGAGAAGAAGAAAAGCTTTGGCATTATCAAACGCAGCTTGACACTCCGGGGTCCATATGAAGTCCACTTTAGGACTAAGCAGTTGGGTTAAGGGTTGCATGAAGGTCGAGGAATTTTGGCAGAAACTGGTAATAGCCTGCCATGCCCAGAAATGAATTGAGCGCCTTGCAAGTAATAGGAACCTTCCTCCACGGTGTTGCGGAGGAAGGTCTGGCTAGGCCACACAGCATTCCAGGTTGGGAGAAAAAAGTGCTCTGGTTCATTGACATTTCTTTAAACCAATCACAATCGTTTTGGGTGGGCGCTAGAGCAACAGTGCCTCTGCATATTAGCCTCAGGAAGGAACTAGCTCCAGCTAAACCAAGCAGGGTATTTCCAGTAAGTCAACGCACATCAGACACGCACAATCTCCTTGTGTATGCTACATGTGTGAAAGGGAAACTGTGTCTGGACCTGTAGAGTATATAAGTAAAAATGGCTTTACTGTTACCTTAATGAAAGGGATGCACAGTAAAAAGTTGTGTACACGTGTGTTTGTCTTTGTTGCTGTGTTTAACTGTGTGCCTGGCTGAATCTTTCTTTGTGTGAGTGAGAATGACTTGCTGATCTGTGATCTTCAGCATGCTACCACTAGTCTGTTTGCCAGGATTTAAGTGTATGTGTGTTTGTGTGTGTGTGTGTGTGTGTGTTTACTGGTGTGTATTTGTGTGTGTGGGGGGGGGTTGCAAGCTGGTGTTGAAGGGTTTCTGTCCCAGGACGGCCATAATAGATGGAGAGAGAGAGACTTCCCAGATGGTAGACAGAGGAGGGGACAACCTACACCACCACCGACAACAAGAGAAAAACAAGATAAATACACATTGGTTTGTGTGTGTGTGTGTGTGGGGGGGGGGTTCAGTTTAATAAGCCACCGTTAGCTTTTTGTTGCATTCTTTGTCTGTCCTTAAAAAAACACGACAGATTACAATGGAAGAATTTCCACATTAAAATATCCTAAGCCTAAATGTATACCATGTACACAGTAATGTCCAAGTTAACTTTAAAAACATGTCTTTTCCTCTCTGTGTTGGTCCTCCATCCACACTAAGTCTACCCAAGCGCCCCTCCAGCTGAACCCTAGTCTGGATCAACGGAAGTGCTTGACGTCTGGCGCTTTCCACTCTCCGTGGGTTGCAGATTGGTGGGATTCCTGTGGACTAAGTACAAACAGCTATACACTGATAAAAGCAAACTATGTTCAACCATGTATCCAGCTAATTTAAATAGCTCACGTTACTGTATTATGTGAACAGTGAACATTTAATTTTGTATCTGGCGTTTTCTTTTACAGGTGCAAATCTTCTACCAAAACAAAAAAACTATTTTGCAGAGCCCCAGTTGCTGTATCTTGGCTTTGACGTCACCCAAGAGGATTGTGATTGGTTTAAAGACATCCCAGAGCGTTTGTTTCTCCTATCCCAGAATGCATGTGGTGTAGACCTTACTCCACAGGGCTGTGGAGATAGGTCTGGCAATGCCAGACTAGTGTAACCCTAAATGGCTGTTTATAAAACTCCTTTCTTCCAATCTGAACAAAACAACTCTCCACGTACTTTGCATGGCTTTGCATGGGGACAAAACCCATCATCACAAAAATGTATATTTTAGATCTGTTTTCATGCAGGGGAGAGATATAGATCATTTTTAAGTTTCAAACTGCCCTGGTGCTAATGGACAAGAAGGATTCTTTCTCTCTGACAACTGCATTTATGCCAGATAGACAAAGGCAAACACACATGAATCAGTATGCATGTACACACTCAAACACACACCTGTCAAACACACACACCATTTAAAGCGGCAAAGTGCAGTCTCATCGGAGTGGCAGGCAGACATCCTGAATAAAAAGGAGTGGCATTAATATTAATGCAAGTAAAGTGCCTTTAAAATCAGACAGTGGCCTGTCAGCTGGCCAAGTGAGGCTGCTAGCATGTCACACACACACACACACCACACACACACACACACACACACAATGAAGTGTCGCTGACTGAGAGACACACACATATAACCACACATACTGTATTACATGCTAACAAAAACACACACACAATGTACTTTTATACCATATATTCTACACAATGTACCACATGAATGTATGCACACAGGCCAATTTTTTATATAAATACTGTATTAACACACACACACAAACAAGCACACACACACAAGCACACACAAACAAAACTATTACTATCAAGGACCCAACAGTTTTTTACATTTCTTAGTCTAGTCAGGGAATATTATATGATTTTACAGTAAAGATTTCTTTTATTAAAGATATTATGTATGAATCTGTTTCTGTATTTATTGACAAATTCAAGTTCAATTTATGTTTATTTATGCACCAATCACCAAGGCAGATTCTTTGTGTGATTGATTCTGATTCTTATATGTGGCCTTCTCTCAGGCCTCTTGTTGAAATTTTAATTTTTTCACCCAAGAATTGTACTTCCATCTAGGTGCACATGAGTGGATGATCAAATGACTGTAAGACTGCTATGATTGAGAAATCTAATTTAAAAAGCAAAAAAAGTGAACTCCTGCACACTGTCAGCAGCACAAAATGTCTTGAAGAATCTATATTGTGGGCGTAGACCTGTCAACAATATAAAGAAAAAATACAATAAGCAGCGTCTTTATAGAATGGCTACAGGCTGCATTAACCAAATCAAATTACAGGGACATGTGAGACAATTAGACACTGAAAACACTACAACACACTACGGTTTACAGAAGAGATGAAGAACAATACAATCATATTACAAATGTAATAATTAAATAAAAAAACAGTGGGTAGAGATAGCACTAAGTTTAGGTGTTGTACTATTATCTCACCTTATAATTAAAAATTCACAAAAAAGTAGTAAAAAACGAATCAAAATTTTAAAAGTGATTGTCATGAGAGGAGATGTTCATCACAATGAGGAAAACATGAAGAAAATTGGACATGCATTTCCAAAGTAAATGTTGCATCAGGCTAACAAAATTTTGCCTCGGAAAACAAGTTCTAATGTTCTCAAGTTCTTTCTATTTGTTTCTTTACTCATATTTTAGCAGAAATTGGGGAGACGTGGTTCCAAGTAATACACAGGGCAACTTAATGTATTGTGTACTAGTGGGTTAAGGGTCTTTAGGTCAGTTGTAGTTTGTTTGGTACCCAGGTAGTCCCATGCTTTTAGAGTTAGATATGATCTTTTGGTTATTCAATCAAATGTATTTAATAAATATAAAAATGTGCATCATAGTGGAGTGACTTTGGAACTGTTATGGGAATGTTTAGGACAAGTCAAGTACATTTACCACAATTTGAATTAAGATTAGCCATTCATAGTAGGTAATGTACGAAAGAGGATTAGGGCCACTGGGGGAAAATGTATGTGAGTTCTGACTTCATTCTCAGAATTCTGAGATTAATGTCAGAATTCTGACTTTATTCTCAGAATTCTCAGAATCTCAGTATTCTGACTTTTTTTACTTCTGACATTAAAGTCAAAATTCTCACTTTAATCTCAGAATTCTGAGAATAAAGTCATAATTCTCACTTTATTCTCAGAATTCCGAGAATAAAGTCAGTTTCACTTTATTTATTTATATTTATTTAGAATAAACACAAGTGTGTACCCAAAGTGTCTCTCTGAACATCAGAATAACTCCTCTTTTATACGTTTCTTCTTGTCCTCACACATATCAGCTTATCTATTTCTGTGATGCAGTGTTACCTTCAAACCACTCCTTATACTGTAAGACACTTCTAATAGATTGACACATTCTATTCTAAACTGCGGGATAGGGGTTCCCTCAAACTAAGCCTTCTGTGGAAGATCCTTGAATGGATGAAATACAGTTGAAAACCTACATGCTTAAATATTCCACCTATCACATGGTAATGTTTGGCTCATGAAAAAGCTCTAACATGAATGTAAAACTTTGGTAGATGTACACAGTGGCCACAGACCAGACGAGCCTCTGTGCACACAGATCCATGGACACACAACTACATAGACCATGCATTCCTACTGCTCTTGAAATCTGAAAGCTGACACATTATGCCAGAATCACAGAATATGCACGATGCACACGCCTCCCACAGAAGGGAACTGGCCTGTCTCTGTGGTTGTAAATAAAATGCTGGCTGATGTTTCCAAAGAAGCTCCAAAGGAAGACAGAGAGCTCCAGAGCTGTCCCTGTCCATAAAACAGTGAAATACTGTGAGAGGTGATGGCAGCAGCTATGAGACGGGACGCTCTGAGCTTTTCCAGATGGACCCCAGCACCACCGGGCTGGAACACCCACCACACTTCGAAAAACCAGAGAACAGGAGATATTCACTCACTCTTGAAGGCATGTTGTTGGGAGATCTTATCTTGCCAGTTGAGTACCATTGCCACTGCAACATTTTGTGCCCAAACGATAGAACAGTAGAAATGGATTTGAAGCATATTCTTTGTAGAAACAAGAAATACATCATTGATTTTCTTTGGTCCTGACCCAATGTTCCACACTACAGGTGTCATAGTGCCTTGACCCTAACCACAGAGATTGCAGATTTATAAAAATGCATATACGAATCACGTTTATTTTTTCTAGCATCATGGCTCTATGAATGGCAATATCTTTTGGCCGGTCCATCACTTTGGTCCAGACTTGGATAACTCAACCACTATGAGATGGATTGCAATGACATTGTGTATATTAAAGCCATGATGTCTCTCTCTCATGGGTGGGCCAAATTCTCCAAAAAAATGTGAGGTAATCTTGCCCCTTATGACCTCATAAGGAGCAAGATGCCAGAACGGCCCATCTGAGCTTTCATTTTGTCAAAGGCAGAGCAGGGTACCCAGAGCTCAGTTTACACCTATCACCATTTCTAGCCACTGGGGGACCATAGGCAGGCTGGGGGAACTCCTATTAATGTTTTTTTAAAAAACTCATAAAGTGAAATTGTCATGCCATGGGACCTTTAATGACTTACCTGGAAAAATAAAGGCGAAAAAAAATGAAGACTTAGAATGAAAGACTGAAATGAAAGACTTAGCCAAAGGAAAGGATAAAGGCGGAGGTAGGGAGATGATGATGATAATGTAGTGGATAGAGGGAGAGCAAGAGTAAGTAAGAGGGAGAGAGAGAGAGAGAGAGCATTTATGACTGCTACTGTAATGTCAGCTCCAATATAGTGGCATGTGAGCGAGGCCCTCTTGTCACTCTCTGTCTTTATGTTTCACGTAGACAGATCACACTCAGGCACAGGCAGGCCCCAAACCACACACACACACACACACACACACACACACACACACACACAGACACACACACACACAGACTCACTTATACATAAGGTCTTAAATAGCAGGTGCACATCAGCAATGACATGTTCCTGCTAAATGTCTTCTTAAGAGGCTATAAATATTCTATCAGCCATTGGCCAGAGAAAGTCGTAATAAAGCCTGAACATCATTCTCTATGCATGTGACGACATCAGCCGTTTCCAGGGGAAACTCAAATATTTATCCGAATTGAAAAAACAACCAACGTTATGAGTCGCAATGTAAAATGGACCGAAATCATTAAAAAAGCAGAAGAAAAGAAATCACACATGAAAAGCGGGTTTCTAATAATAGAGCCCAGATTGGGTATGGTGGCAGCATTCTGGTTGGCTGGTTTTTATTGCTTGTTATTAGATCCTGGCAAAACAATTATTAATCTTATTAAAAAAAATTCTGCTGCTTTTCTGGTAACATAAAAGAATTAAAACAGTGCCCTTGGGCTACACAGTCCTACTGTAGTGATTAAAAACAGGAAATTGTGATGCATAAACTATTAGACAAAGCCGTAATCAGATTCATTAATTTCCTTCATTTCTAAGGGCCAACGGGTTTTCTTAAAGTGACACCGCCTTTAAAAATAGAGATACATTTGGAAATGTGCACCAACAACAACAAGCCTGTGCAGACAGGTATGCTTTGGTTATCACATCTGAATACTGTGAATACTGATTATGCAACAAAATAGTATCATTGATCTATCTGTAACCATCAAGTGTAGCATTACAGATGGTGTAGACTACACTACTGGTTATTTAGTCTTCAATTGTGTTCAATTTTAGAATTTAAAGCTGCCCTATGTACATTTCTTTTTTTTTTAAATTACTTTATTGGGCATTTTAGGCCTTTATTTATACAGGAAAGCTGAAGACATGAAAGGGGAGAGAGAGGGGAAATGACATGCAGCAAAGGGCCGCAGGTTGGAGTTGAACCCCGGGCCCGCTGCGTTGAGGAGCAAACCTCTAGATATGGGCGCCCATATATATTTCTTACATGATTATGGCAGCTTTCCATGTGTTTTTGATGGTTTACATTTTGAGACAGTCCCAGTGAAAATTAGATTCCATTGCATTGCTGCATTGCTTTCATCCCGCCCTTGTGAAAAAAAGCATGTGTAATCTTTAACATGTAAACAAGATCAGTTCAGGTGCACTGAAATATTTATCATGTGAATGTCAAATAAAGAACAATAAAAGGATGTATCCATGGTTTTCAGCAGATATGTGCAAATCCATGTGATAAAAGACTCCTTTTCAGCCTTGCGGTTTCCACTAACAGAGACATTTCACGTGCGATGAAAGACATATTTTCAGTCTGACATGCATGCAAACATTTATTGAAAATTACACTTTCACGTGAACTGAAACAATTTAACTGCTTTCATTGGCACGACTGCATAGAATCCGATGTTGGCAAAGCATGGAAATATGAAAAAAAAACAGAAAGAACATCAATCAAATTGAGCATTCTGTAATGAATGCAAGAACATTTTGATACACGGTAACACACACACACACACACACACACACACACACACACAAGATGAATACAGACGAGAGAGAATGACAGAAAGAAGGAAGCCCTTGAAAATCAGATGAAAAATTACAACCAGGAATGACCACAATCAATTCTGAAACACTGCACAAAATTAATTAGGTTTCTGCATGGTGGTTGTGTGTCTGTGCGAGTGTGTACATATAAGTGTGCGTCATTTGTCTCTCTGCTTCCCCACTGCATCTATGCAGTTGAGAACGCATGGGGGGGGGCAGCCTCATCCCACTTCAGCCCAAATGATTAACTACAAATTACTGCTCTCACAACACAACAGCATGTGCGCGAGTGAGTGAATGTATGATAACCATATATCAATATCAATAACAGTGGCAACCAATGACAAGTTACTCGCTTATATTAGTCATATGCACAGATGCTGACAGCTACAAACACACATACTGTACATGTACATGTAGGCTAGGCGCACCATCATTTTGCAACTCCAAGTTTCTGACAGAAATCAGTTCATTTCTATGGAATGGGCCCGATAATTGGGTTTCAGTGCAGAGATACAGTAAGTACACGTGAAAACGTAGCCTTAGCAGGAAATTCAGTTACATGAATTTGTGAATTTTGTCAACAAACCACACTGAAATTGAAATTGCAGTGCTGACCTCATGAGAGAACAAAGATCAGAGAGTCAAAAGAAGTGGAACATATCAGCGAATTCAATCCACTCCACAAAAGAGTCATGGTTTTGTGTCTGGAGTGCATAGACATTTTTTTATTAGCTGGTAAGTTTGGGTTTTGCGAGTTTTGCAGCCAAACCAGAACATGCAAGTGACACTCCTGCTGACAGTCCAATATTCCTCCGATCGATGGTTTTTGGTATAAACATGCCAAGAAACACACAAACGTGTTAGTAAAGGCAGAGGGGGAAAAGGTAGGTCCAAAACATCGTGAAAGGAAATGCACCCAATGTTTGTTAGGCCTCAAGACCTCAAGTTTGGTGTGAAACACACTGTGTTAGAAAACTCAAGGTACCTTTTAATGACTTTTGTTTTGTTTTCACTGTCTATGGCTGCCTGATCCGTACTGAAACCTAATTTGTTCTTTGCATGTGCGTATATGGTCATGGAAAGGCATTGACAGCGAACGATTAGGGGAAAGGTTAAAAACGGCAGTGGATCACGCACCGTGGAGGACCTTGAGGCTGCTATATCTAGTGTGTTACCAGTTAGCTAGCTACACAATTGCCAGCCACAGGAGCTCTCCACTAGCCCTGCGAGTAAAGCTACGATCGCCATATTTGGTTATGTGACCAAATTACCTAAATGAATTTCACTGGGCCACTTCCTGGTTTTGCCGAAAGTAACACACATATGCTCAAATCATGTAATTCTGTAGACTACTTCCATTCATCCATCCATCCATTCGTCTTCCTCCGCTTATCCGGTATCGGGTCGCGGGGGCAGCAGCTCCAGCACGGGACCCCAACCTCCCCTTTCCTGAGCCACATCAACCAGCTCCGACTGGGGGGTTCCCGAGGCGTTCCCAGGCCAGGTTGGAGATATAATCCCTCCACCTAGTCCTGGGTCTTCTCCGAGGCCTCCTCCCAGCTGGACGTGCCTGGAACACCTCCCTAGGGAGACGCCCAGGTGGCCTCCTTACTAGATACCGGAACCACCTCAACTGGCTCCTTTCAACGCGAAGGAGCAGCGGCTCTACTCCGAGCTCCCCTCGGATGACTGAGCTTCTCACCCTATCTCTAAGGGAGACCCAGCCCCCCCCCCCCGAGGAAACCCCTTTTTGCCGCTTGTACCCTGGACTTCTGTAGTACTTCTGTAGGCTACTTGCACTTGCTATTTCTAGTACATAGTGCGTTCACACTGACAAAGTGTAGCCAGCGATGGAGACATCTCGGCCTCAGCACTCGCAATCAAAAGCCACTGGAAATCCACGTATTTTTTAAACTTTTAGATATGCCGCACAAAGAAGATGCAAAGGTCATCTGAAATGCCAAAACTTGGACTATACAAATGTTATTGATACTGGTGTTTTTTTTTTCAATAAGTACCACGCCACTGCCTTAACCCTCATGTTGTCCTTGGGTCAACTTGACCCGTTTTACTATATCAATGTTCTTTTTAATTACCCATAATAACATGATTGATTCCACACAACGCTCTTTGGCAAGTACAAATCTCTACTTTCATTAATTTTGGGGTGTCTTATTCAATTTTATAGCATTTGAAAAAAACAAATTGAAGTGGTTTTGAAATAGTATTGAGTAAAAGTTGACATATTCCAGTCTGTGATTATCCATCAACATCCATTCCTCTAAATTCCTAATTTCTGTTTCTAACTCAAACATTAGGTATAATTTCCTATAAATGAGGTTTATTGGCCATAAAATCCTAAAAAATAAAAGTTAATAAGTTAGTGTTACGTCGTGTTGAAAACAACAAAACAATAATAATAATAATGATACATTTTATTTATGATGCCCTTTACATTTCAAATAAAATCTTAAATTGCTACAGTAGCAAGGAGTTGAAAACTAAAGTTTAAAAGTTTAAACTTTAAGACTAAAATTAAAACTATGACTGTTAAAAGGCCTTTTGAAATAGGAATGTCTTATATAAAAATAGGAAAAAAGTGACAAACATTCAAAACAGCGTCAGAACTGTTGAAAAAAGGGACAAAAACGTAAGAAAAAGTTAAAAATATGATCACATAACTCCCATTCTATACTCATTGCACTGGCTCCCTGTTTCATTCCGGATCGACTACAAAATCCTCATGCTCACACAAAAATGTATCACTGGACATGCACCATCATATCTACAAGAACTCATCACCTTGAAACCCTCCCCCCGCACCCTCAGATCAACAGGACAATTGCTCCTTCAGGTCCCCACCACAAGGCTTTGTACTATGGGTGACCGAGCTTTTTGTTCAGCTGCACCACGGCTCTGGAACCAGCTCCGAGTGACCTGAGAGCAGTACAGAGCCTGGACACTTTTCAAAGCTGAACTGAACTTTTGTTTATTCGAAAAGGCATTTGTGTGATTTTTTATTGTTATTATTGCTAGTGTCACTTGAGATTCCTTGGAATGAAAGTGCGTTATAAGTAAAATATATTATTATTATTATTATTAAATATTGATAAAGAGCGTCAACAAAAGTGTTGGTTTTCAATTTTGACGGGAAGACAACACAAGGGTTAAGTTAGTGGGAAAACGAGCCAGGCAGACGACATTAGGTGGTGGTAATGCTGCGCCCGGCTGTAATTTACCAAGAAGAAGAAGAGGATTTCTGGCCAGTGCACAACCGCCCAGCGCGATTTGAAACAACACCACCCTGTCGAAATGTACGCACTACACAAGTGAGTACATAGTGGACACAGTGCACTACATGTAAGTGTACTACCGGAAGTATCCGAATTGAGACACACTATTACTGTATACATGTGAAGTCAGTGACCTAAATTTACTTTTCTATTTTTTGATAAAAGGATATACATACGCACACACAAAAAGGAGAAGGTAGTGCTCTCAATGTCTTTGGTTGTCCTCTGCACTTGTCTTCTGTCAGTAAAGATAGTCCTCTTAAAACCGTGAACCTTCTGAAGTCCTCATCAGAAGAGAAGTCCACACTTTCATGAAGCGGAGACACAATTAAACACAAAAAAAGATGCTTTTATTAACAAAGGACTTCAACACACACACACACACACTCACACACCCTCCAGTCTCCCACCCTATGAACTTCAATCCGTCGCTCTAACTTGCGGACAAAAGGGACCAGAATATCTTGTGTGTGTGCGGACATAAAAAAACATGATGTCTCGACTTGTCGGGAAGCGGGGGTCCAGACGGTTCCAGTGCTCAGGGGGCCTCTGTGATCTGATATCTTTTTAATTAACGGTATCCCATTCAGCCACTTGAAGGAACAAAATAAAAAGGGGGGAAGGAGAGAGAAAGAGGGAGAGACTTAAGTTCTGACAGCTCTAATTAATGTGCATAGTGGCAAAAAAATAGGAAAAAAAAGGAAAAGGAGAAGACGAGCTGATCTCACAGCAGACTGGTGAAGGATACATGAGACAGGCCGCAGTCCGTCTGAAAAGACATCAAACACTCGTCGCGCTCCCTCCTCCATACTCCCTCCTCCATTCTTGTTTTTTTTCTTTTTTTTTAATTTTCAGTCTTTTCTCTAAATTCAAAAGGCTTGATTTCTTTCGCAAGAAAGTGATGGAAGAGAATGGAAAAGGAGGATGTGAAAAAGAGAAAGACCGAGAAAGAGTGGCGAAAGATGTAAGAAAAATGAAAGGAGTGGAAAAAGAGATGGGAGGCTAGAGAAAGGGAGAGGTGGATGGGGGGGGGGGGGGGAGGAGTGGGGGACGGAGCCCAGAGCTGCCTCTTCACAACAGGGGAGATGAATGACTTTTTACCTCTGGACACTGGGCCTTAATGAAACCTCCAGAGGCCAAACAATGGCATCTCTGACACACACACAAACACACACATGCACACACACACACACACACACACACGCACACACACACACACACACACGCACTCATGCACAGTCACAAAAGCAGACACTACTATATGTAGGTATGCTCAGAAGCACACTAGCATACAAACAGTACTAGAGATGGACACAAACACAGGCAATACAAACCCCTGTAGGATTTATACAAAAAACACCCAATACACACACACACACACACCACACACACACACACACACACACACACAGCTTACTTGCTTACTCAAACATGCACAGACAAAGTTATATGCAATCAATAAATAGACAAACAGTATTAGACAGACACAGACACAGACACACACAAACACACACACACACACACACACACAGCCTCTCTGGTTGAAACAGGGTAGAGCAGTAGAGCTGGTGGTGGAGACACAGACAGACACACTGAGGCCACCTCTGGTAAAGCGGGTCAAAGAGACAGAGTTGTCTTAGCAACCCAGCATCCCATAATAGCATCGTGGCAGCGGCCCTCTGACCAACGGCCAGAGAGACAGAAACGGGATCAACTCTGCAACCTGAACCCATTCTTCGGTTGTGGCTTGTTGAAATGTGGTGAAATAATTTTGTTCTGTTGAATTCTGCAAAGGGACATAATTGTTAGTTGGTAGAGGGGGTGCCCATGCATAGAGGTTTAGTCCTCAACCCGGGTCGGGGTTTAAATCCGACCCGCCGCCCATGCTACATGTCATTCTGTCTCTCCCTTCATGTCTTCATCTGTCCTATCAAAAATAAAAAAGCTATGTTATGCAAAATGTACTCATACACTGTATATATATATCATACATAGGGTGTCTTTGTCTCAGTAGTAGTATTATGTCATAAAAGAGTTGAGTTGCATTATGGGAACAGCAGGTTCCAATGTTTTGTGGGCTTGACCTACAACTGAGACTTAAAGTTAGGATATCTCAACCTCTGCTGCTTTTTTATAATATTAATGAATGAAAACATGTTATATTACTGGAGTGCCTCTTTAAGATATCGCATTGTTTTTTTTATCTCGCTCAAATTTGGGTAAAGTTGTAGCCTGACCCATAGGAAGGATGGCCAAAACTATCAAAAATGAGACCCAGGTTAAAATAAAATGTTCCAATAAGTTTTGAGATGATTGTGTCACACGTTAACACCTTAACTCTCTTTATTATTTACATCTTATGATCGTATCGTAGATCCAAAGTGACCAATAGCATTTGACATCTTGAAACCTATTTCCTCACACATCTGATCATGGGCACAACGGACCCCCCCCCCCCCCCCCAAGCTATATTAAGTCCAAGTGTCTCCAGGTCGTAGCCCGTCCCGCTCAGTTATGATGATAACCTTTTCATCCGCTGGTCTGCTTCAGAACTGAGAGGGCTTGAAAAGTTTTGGGAGTACCTTTGATTGATTCCTTCCAACTTCCCCCGGCCTTTTCCAGACTACATTTGCAGAGTCAATCACCAGCGGGGAGTGATTTATTGGCACGGCTGGCATTTTCGTAGTATGCCGCCACCACCCGCCCACCGCCACCTCCTTGCGGTCCATCCATCCCTCCCTCTAATACCCTCAATTAATGCATCAAGGCAAGCGCCGGGTTATCGTTCCCCATCCTCCACCTTCCTCTCCCGCACTCCGACGTCCCTCCATCCCTCTCCATCAATTAAAGGGAGCTGCATGGGTAGCTCTTATCTGCTCTTATGAATATGCAAGCGCCTCTTCTCCGTTCGCTAAGCGCCAGGTAAAATGGTTACCGCGGCTACACGCCCTGCATAGAAATGACTCTGTGTTTGGGGTTTGGATGGTGACGGGGTTTAGACAGAACGTGCCCTCCTTCATTTGATGCCTCCATCTGTGTCAGGCAGTGATACTTCATATAGTGATAGATTATTATAATTATTGCTCTGCACCTGTTTCTGGGGTTTCCATATTTTTCTGGGTCTCTAATATTCTGGGGTGCGCATGTACCTCAGCGATTATAAAGGGATTATTTTGCAAAATGTGTTATGATTTTTTTAGTGTATTTTATGACACCATCACTTCAGGAGCTACACCACTTGTCACTTTTAAGACTAAAAGTACATCGCTGTCATATGAAAATCATGTCTTTAACTTTTCATGTACTAATTAAAACAGTCATGTTTCAGCTTTGTGACAATGCATTTCTTCAGATAAACCAAAGGGATTTTAAATACTGTATTTAGTTGAAGTATTTTGAGGATTTCCTCAACCCACTAAGGAACACTTTATGATTCAGTCAATCAGAAATTATCAAAATCACAAAATTTGGAGATGGCAACTCACCCTCATGGTGGTTCATAATAACTAAACTTCAACAAAATGAGAATACACTTTGTTTTGCAACAACAATAAGGCAAACTTGAAAGAGAAGGACCATCCTTTGAGACTAAAGTACATCCAAATGACGATGGATGACAGATGGTGATTCAGGGAACTTTTTTTGAGGATTTACCATCTGTTCCATATTACATATCCGTCATTACACTTATCAGATGCGTTGTGGACAGATTCTCCGCTGGTTCTGTAGAAAGATTGTGAGTGGGCCGATGTGATGGAAGCGCTTGTTGTACAGTACCACAACACGGTATAATGTACCTGCACACCCTGAGAAAAGGTCAAAAAATATGAGCTGTATTTTTTTTCACTGACATAAATGCAGAAAGAATACAGGAAAAGTAAAAATTGAAATAAAATAAAAGGTCCTCTTCGTTTACAAAGCTTTGAGTTACGACTGCAGTTACAAAATTGGCAATAACTGTTTTAAAATCTGTGCTTCTGTATAAGAAAACTTGCATCAGTCGATTTCACAAAGAGGATAGAGTGTACCTGTGTAGTTGGATCTTTAGTCCACAGGGTCATAAACAGCAGATACAGATCATATTAAGAAAAAACCCTTTCATACAAAAAGAGTGGCAATCAAAGTTAAAGTTGGTGTGGGTGAGAGAAGGACGCGCCATCAGTATAGGATCATTAGTTAAATCCTTGTTCGAGGCACATCCAGCAGTCAAAGGTACAGTGAAAGAAGAGAATGAAAGAGAGGTTTTCCCTTAGACAAAAAAGAGAGAGGGGCTGGAAATATTACGGAGGACTTTCTCTCATGGGCAACAGCACCATCTATAGGAAGGTAAAAGAACAAATAAATCCAAATAACTCCTTCACTGATCTTTAAAAAAGATCTTATTGTGTAGCAGAGGCAGCAAGGAAGAGGGGCAGAGTGGCATAATGGGAGAAAGAAGGAAAATATCAATGGTTACGAAAGCAGAAAAGAGAGAAGAGAGAAGAGAGGGACGGGAAATGAAAGAAAGAAAATAAAATGTAGAAAAAGAACGAAAGGAGAGACGAAGGACGCTTGCAGGGGAGAGGTAAGAGGAGAAAGAAGGAAAGTGTACCGTAAAACTGGAAAGGAAAGAAGGAAAAAAGAGACGATGAGGATGGAAGAAAGGATGAAAGTGCGGAATAAGATAGAGAGGTCAAAAAATGGTGTTACATAATTACAAACCATGAAAGAAATGAGTGATATAGGAAAAAAAGAAGAGAATAAAAACAGACAATTGCTTTCTATTTCATAGAAGACACATATTTGTTTAAAAAATATACACAATGTCCTGTTTTTGTTGTATTATCACCTCATGTACTGTACTATGTTTTGACACCTGACTGAACCTTACCTCCCTCTGACTGTCTCATTGGTTTGCCTCATTACCCTGTAGCCCAAATGGGGGGGGGGGATGGATGGAGAGGGCCTGCAGGCTCAGTGTCACTCACATCAGCAGATGTGTCAGTGAATGTGACATATGTCTGATATGTATGTGACACACACACAAACACACACATCCATAAACACCCCCCCCCCCCCTCTTCAATGCTGCTACGATAGCCAAGGGCCTACTGTCGGCTACTCCGTCATTTCACACACTTTAGAGCTGTAGCCTCGGGCAGCCATCAAGCCAACCCCCTGCTTCAGAACACACACACACACACATCCCCTTAACATACTCACTTTAATGAGCTGCACACGGATGTGTATGGACATGTTTGTGTGTTTGTTGGAAACATAGGCCTACGTATTTTCTCTGAATCACACAAATGAGTTGTGATTCCATCAGTATGGATTGACTGGACACATAATATGGACGAGCGTGTTGGTTGTTTACCATCTGAACCACATGGTTGTTAGATGAGCGGTGAAACACATCTGACTCACCGTAGTTGCATTTTGAAGTGTTAGTTAAAAATGGGGAAATGTGATGATTTAATTGAGAAATTGTAGCAGCAGTGTGAAAATATATGTAGCTACGGTTCATCATATACGAATGAAAAACTACACTTGCTTTTTTTTTTCATTGCTATTGGGTAGTCATTTTTTTCAGCTATGCCCTACCATTAACCACACAGATTATCTTATTGAGCAGTTGGAGGTTAGAGAAAAAGTTCAACATTTTGGAAAATAGTCTTATTTACAGAAATAGTTTGTCACATAAAGCTGCGTAAAGTTATACTTTAGGTGACTAAAGTATAATTTATACACTTCAGTCACCTTATACTACCTCGTGCCTAACATTAAAGTATAAGGCAATGGTTCCCAAACGCTTTCTTGCATGGCCCCCCTTTTGTAGATTCAAATATTTTCAATATGGGAAAGGGAGGATAAAAAAAAAGAAATTTAAAATCTGCGTAGTGATGAGGTTGGGGTGGACAGATTGGTCAAACAAACACAGGACTTTAACGCAAAGCCGCTGTTCGTGTCCCAAAAGTCAACTTTGCTTATCTCATGTTACACATATGATCTAAAGGTATGAACATATGTAATGTTGAAGTTATGTAGCATGCTTAAATTATGTCACATACGTAAGTTACATAACAAACGTACTTATTTTAACCCAAATCACAATCTTTTCCTAAACCTAACCAAGTAGTTTTGTTGCCTAAACCAAACCCTATGCTAAATAAAAAAAGTTAAAGTGCCCATATTATGATAACATTTTGGGGTGTTATTTTGTGTCTCTGGTGCTTGCACACGCATACATACTTGGAAAAAACTATCCATGCTGTTCTGAGTGAGATACGGTTTCTGAATGTCCTCTGTCTTCAGTCTCCGGGGGAGCTGTTCAACATCTGCACGGCTTTCTACGTCACTAGAGACGAGGTGGCTAACAGTAGCATGCTAGCACGTTCTCAATGGCAAAACACTGCTGCAACACACACTAGTTGACCATAATCTCCAAAAGAACTACTTCCTGTCCCTGTTGTGCAGGTACTCCACAGTTATCTAGCTAATGGGATCTTACCTAGCTACTGAGCATGTGCAGCTCCCAACAAAGATAGTATAGAAGTGAGATGTCTCACTCTGGAGCTAAAACTAGTGCGATGTCTCACTCTGTAGCTAAAACAAGTGAGATGTCTTACTCTGGAGCTAAAACTAGTGCAATGTCTCACTCTGTAGCTAAAACAAGTGCAATGTCTCACTCTGCAGCTAAAACAAGTGAGATGTCTTACTCTGGAGCTAAAACCAAACACACGGGTCAAAAAACAGGATCTGCAGTCATGTGCAGTACAACAAAAATATGTTGTTTAAAAAAAAAATGAAACCATGGAACCAATGAAAACTATTCTGGTACAACCTCAAAATACAATTATGAACCTGAAAATGAGCATAGTATGGGCGCTTTAAAAATAACTCCAAAAGAGTGGCCATGCTGTCAAAAGTGTGTCACCAAGGGGTCCTTATCAAGCCATCAGCTCACTAGCACCTTAAACTTAGAAATCTTTCTGTCCATTACCATCATGTCACTATTTCAATCCGGGTAAAAAGCTGATTAAAAACACGTTTTATTATTAGTATGTTGCAAAAGGTAAAATGCTATTTAAATGTGTGTCCACCAGAAGGATTCAGGCTTCTTGAACAAAGTTATATGGTTTTTGGCTTGGTTAGTAAGATTATTTTTGTCTTTCTTTTCTTCCTTTCTGGAGTCAAAAATCAGAAGAGATAAACAATATATAAAAAGACAGTTTTTGATTTTAGAACATCCAGAGCAGCATTCAAACTTACTGAGCCATTGCATCAAATGTATGCTACGTTGTGTTTCAATGATTGATGATGATGTGATGATGATTGGGTTTTTATTCGCTACTATAACTCATCCGGCTAACTTTTATCCACTTCAAAGACGTGTGAAAAGAGTTTTTGGTGAGCATTTTACTCAATTTTCACACAGATTGTCTCGGTGCTCAACGTGTTACATAGGGAACTTTCCTAAAAGCCTAAAAACAAAATGTGGGTAGCACAGAATGATGATGTTAGACACGTGCTCAATGCTCCATGGCCACGTCCAGTACCTGTGGAAATCAACACGCTAACCCTTCTACAGAAGAGGATTAGGGCCACTGGTGAAAGCTTTATTTGACTTCTGACTTCAAAGTCAGAATTCTGACATTAAAGTCAGAACTCTGACTTTCAGAATTCAAATACATTTTTCACCCTTCCTATTCATGGTAAATAAAAATCAAATATTGCCACACAATTGCTGCTCCTCTCATTTATTCCCAACTCAAACATCAGCTCCGGCTGCCCGTTAGAAAACATCACCTTCCTCCTGACAAATTAAACATTACAATTAAAACTAAAGATTGAATTAAAGCAACCTCTCTCTCTCTCTCAGTAATAACCTAGGCTCTAATTAGCAGCAGGGCTGAGTCTCCAGACGGATTTGGCTCAAACCAATGTGTCTGTATTATTACCTGGATGACATTCAGCTCTACTGCCTCTACATATTTACAGGGTTCGTTCTCCAAAAAGCTGATTCTCGACTCTGTAACAGAGCTTGATCTTGTTTCTTCCTGTGAAATCTGGCCGTGGTGAACCTGTCCATGTCGCCTTGGCCGAGCAAAGAAGCGGTGCGACAGAAAGACAAGCTCATCCGAAGTCCAGTGGGAAACCGTGGACATTTCTATCCTTAAAAAAACAGCAGTTGGGAAATGGTCAGTGAGGTCTGATTAACAGTCCTAACCTGGTCTGAATATGGGCCCCATATTTCCTCAGCATTTTAACTTGCGACACATAATCACACAGTCTTATTGGATCATTCATTCAAAAATTGTCATCTGGCCTGCGACATAAAAGCCCGGGCCCCTGACCTGCCCACCTATGTCTTCATCCCAGGCTTTCAAAGCATCTTGAAATATCAAATGTATATTTCACATTTCTGCACAAATGACCAGTTAAAACAACAGCAACACACTTCATGTGAAGCTGTTATTGCTTATACTAAATCACAAATGGCTGGACAGACAAATGGCTCTGACCAGGATTGGTCGAACTGGGTGGAAGAAATAGTCTTTCAATGCTCGACAAATGCGGGAATATATAGCCACACACACACACACACACACACACACACAGATACACACAACTCTGGTTAAAAAGCCAGTACGCTGTGGCTGCAGAGGTGATGAGCTTTTTTTTTCTGAAGCCTAATGGAGTGTTTGCTACCATGTTTACTAGTCTTAAACATGTCATAAACAACGCTAATAGGGTCAGTTCTGCATGTCTGAGGTCAGTGCCGACATCAGTGAGAGCGAGCGAGCGAGCGAGAGAGTGAGCGAGGAGGAGAATCACAGCTTGGTGTGATAAAAATCTTCACCACCTCAGAGCTTATGCACTTAGCGTCCTCGGTTTAAGTCATGCACATGTTGTATATCACGTGTCATATAAACTGTGACGTGTAAAATATTGACTGCATGTCACCCGGTAAATGTCATCTATTGACATTTACAAGGACAATTATGAGAACAGAGGACCGGATATTTCTTACAAGTGTCGCACTGCAATAACATTCAAGGTCAAGGTTCAGGTTGCCATTGGATACGGAGCTGGGCAGACTGTAGGCCGTTAAAAAAGGAGAGAAAAAAAGCAATGCATTCAATGTTCACTTTGCAAGGTGGAAATAGTTATCCAAATTGTGTAGGGACTATTCACATTTCATTTGGAGAAATTAAAGTTTAATGAGTTCTCACACCTGTCGTCGAGCTTGTTGCAATTACAACTGTGTGGGTGCATGTGTACGTTTGCCATGCGTGGTGTGCGCGTGCGTTTTCCTTCAGTCCGTGTCGTGTGTCTAGACATGAATCCAAGTGGCCAGCATGTGCGTCAGTGTGCTTGACTCATTAGGACACATTAACAGTGATTTCATTGGGGCTGACGCCAACGTCTCCGTCTCATTCCCGATGAGAAGGGACGCGATGACAGCGTGCACACACACGAGAAAGGGATCGCTCCTTTGAAAGACGGGGGGGGGGGGGGGCTGAAGAAACAAGATTGTGTGTGTGTTTTTTCTTTCCTTTTTTCATCTCTGGATAACAGAATTGCAGCGTGACAAACTCAAAACCCCTCGCTTTCCGCCCAAGGCCACGTTAATTGCATTAATTTGCTCTGACAATTGCACAACAGGAAAGAAAAGACAAGGGAGTGGGAGTTTGGCTGGGTTGGAGTGTGTGTGTGTGCGTGTGTGTGTGTGTGTGTTGCAGAACTGCTCTTGTCATTTCTCAGCGATGATTAAATTAGCAACAAGAGTTGTGTCTGGCTACAATCAATCATTACCCCCTCTCCAGTGCCACCCAATATCACCAAAACCATATTTCCCCCACTTGAGGACAAAATGTTTCTTGATTGTGAGGCACAATTGTCTATAAATATATCAACGGACCAGTCTCTCCCCGCAGTATTGAGTTTGAGGGCTCCCCCCCTCCCTGTGTCTGTGTGGTGTGTGTGTGTGTGTGTGTGTGGTGTGTGTGTGTGTGTGTGTGTGTGTGTGTGTGTGTGTGTGTGTGTCCAGGGTTGTTTTCTATAGACAGACCAGTGACCTGAACGCACCGAGGCCTTGCCTGGCCAGCAGAACATTTAGAAACCATTCAGCACATTAACTGTTAATAATAAGCAAGGATGAGCATGTGACCGGGTTGGTTCAGCGGGCCGAGCAGGCGCACATGTACTCCGAGATAATGCCTCAACGCAGAGGTCCAGGGTTGGAATCTGACCTGTGATGATTTCCTGCATGTCTTTCCCCTTTCTTACCTTGCTGTCCTATCAAATAAAGGCAGAAAAGCCCAAAAAGATAATCTCTACAAAAGAAAAGCAAGGATGAGCAATACCTGCAAAATATTAAATGCACTACAGAACATTGCGATTCAGTCATTTAGCACAAGTCTCCTCAATTTAGAGATGTAAAACCTCCACAGAATAACCTTTTAATTGGTAAAAAGGTGTTATGGTTTGGGTGTTTTGTCTTATTGTCTGTTTTCCTGTCTCAATTTCTTAGCCTGGTTTTCTGTCTTGTCTTGTGATTATCTTATTTTAGGTCTTGTCTTGTACATGTTCTGTTTCCTGTTTTATTGTGATAGTCTTGTTTTCCACTTGTGGTTTTCCCTCCCTTGTGATTGTCTGATGTCTTTCACCTGTGTCCCAGCCCTGGTGTCACCCGCCTCTTGTTACCTCGTTACCCTCTGGATTTAGTCTCGGTGTCCCCTTGTCCATTGTCAGATCGTTGTAGTATTACAGTGCATGTGGTGTCTCCAGTGAGTATTGCTGTTTGTTAGTTGTCCTGGTTTGTGCTAATGTTCCTTATTTTTGCATTACCCATTTTTGCCAGTTTGTTTCCTTTGGTTTCTGTGCATCTTTGAGTTTTTTTTATGAAATCATGGTGGCTATCCTCAGTTCCGCCACTGCATTTTGGGTCCACCATTTACCAACCATCCCTAACAAAACACCAACCAATCTACTGTATGTTGTTGTGGGTGGGTGGGTCGCAGACAGCTAGTCATTAAATAAGTCATATCTTTATGAAATGCGCGTCTTTTGGTCTTTTACTTTGAAATTATTTGGTTTTGATGGACATGCGTCAGAGCAGTGCAGCAGTTAGCGCCGTACCATAGTAACCATTATTAATTAAACATCACATACCTCATGTTGTCTAGGGTCAATTGACGTTTTCCTGTATCAACGTTCTTTTAATACCAATTGTATCACCCAATTATTTAAATTGAATGATTGATTCCCAACGTCTTTGGCATGTCAATCTCTACTTTCATTAATTTTGGGCGTTTATTCAATTTTATAGCATTGAAAAAATAAATTGAAGTGGTTTTGAAATAGTATTGAGTAAAAGTTGACATATTCCAGTCTGTGTTTATCCATCCCCTTATATTTAGTCTAAATAATTCCTAATTTCTGCTTTTCTAACTCAAACATTAAGTACAATTTCCTATAAATGAGGTTTATTGACCATAAATTCCAAAAATAACTGTTAAACTAATAAGTTAATAAGTTAGTGTCACGTTGTGCTGAAAACAAAAAAAAAGTGACAAACATTGAAAAAAAGTGTCAAAAGTGTTGAAAAAAGGGACAAAAACAGTGAGAAAATTGATAAAAAAGCATCAACAAAAGTGTTGATTTTCAATTTTGATGGGAAGACAACACAAGGGTGAAGTTAGTGTTGATGTTTGGAGGCAAGATGGCAAAGCCCAATGTGGAAAATGCGTTTCACATATATTAAGGATAAAAAGTGACAAAAATGAACAATAACCCACAGTGTGTGATATTAAATGAAGTCCTCACACATGAGAACTAGCCTCGAAATCTAGACGCACCATAGCTGCTGCCAGGGTCTAGATTTCAAGGCTTGTTCTCATGTCTCTAATAAAGGAATTTCTTAATCAAATATGTTGTTGATATGGTAATTCTTTGGAGTGCTAAATCATGTATTGGATTTCAAAACGATGTTAGATTAGGTCGTACAGATTTAGATCACATGTGATATGTTCAAAGATGAGTTTCATGATTGAAACTACTCTATAGTGTTGGCCTTGCCATGCTCATGATGTTCTTTTTTCTTCAAATCAACACATCATCATCATCGTAAATTTTGGTGCAACAAGTGCGTCCCAGCCGGCAGCGCGGAGCCCCGTCCCCCTGAACCCGTTCATAATGTCACGTCAGACCTCATATCAACTTGATCGCTGTGTTCGGGGTCATTGCTGGTGGTGATAGTCAGACAGGGGCCATTGCTCGCTGTGGTGCCTTGGTGCCGTGGTGATTTGTAAGCCGATTTGTTCCTTTATTTCCCCTGGCCATACACATGCAGTCACAGGGCCTTTATGCTCCCGAACACACACACTCACACGTACACACAAGCAAGCAAAACACACAAAGGCCCTCCCAGAGGACAATCTGTTCTGAATCGCATTACAGCCATTTCCCATTCTGTAGGTGGGGACTGGCCCCAGCAGAAATCAAATATTTATCATGTTGTATTAACCCCCACTGCTGCCCTGCACACTCACACACACAAACACACGCCACACTGCCTTTACACACTGAATTCATTATCCTATTAGGCCATAGCTCAGGCACTGTGGCTGGTGTGTGTGTGTGTAAACAGATGCACATACATGAGAATGTCTGTGTGTGAGCCTGGGCGTACAAATACACACACACACACACACACACACACAGAAATTCTTACATTGCCAGTTGCCCGCTATTGTTGGGTCGGTAAGCTTTAATGCAGTACATGCTATAAATAATATGACTCATGTGTAGTTCTTCTATTGATTCCACATTACTGTCAATCCGCTATATCTCTGATTTGTTTTCATGTCTGTCAGTTAGGAACACAGCAAGATACCGGGAAATGTGCCTGGTGATCAATCGGTCAATCACAAATGGCGTTTTTCCACTACATGGTAACTCCTCGACTCGATTCTACTCGCCTTTTGTGGTTTTTCATTATGAAAAAAAGTCCCTGGTACCTGATAACAGATACTTTTTGTAGTAGTACCTCAGTTGAGGCTCCCAGCAAGCTGAGGCGATGCCAAAAGGGGACGTGAAAGCGTGCAGACTGCTGATTGGTCGGAGAGAATGGTCACCAATCACTGCGTCATCACCGCTAGCGACAGACGGCAGGAGGGGGGGGGGGGCCCTGGACAAACCCGCCATTTTCAGGTAGTTCATCCAGCGGTGTTTTTTTTGCTGCCTCCAGGTTCTTTGGAAACTAAAATTGTCTTCTGGCAAACACACGCTATGTTTTACATGTACTACTACTACTAAATAAACAACGGTTGACTCAAAGTCCTTTACAGGTAGAGCATGGAAGGCAGAATATGTTCACCAAGGGGGCCTCAAACACTTTCTCTGAATTCATTTAACTTCTAAAGAGACAATAAAAAAAAAGTTGGTCTGGCTTGGCTGCTAAATACATCACATTTGTCTATTGAAGTTCTGGAAAGCAGACATTTGTCTTCCTCTGTGAATCCCTGCCCGGACTGGAGAGAGAGATGGACAAACACACACACACTCTTCTTTTTGGGGGGCTCATCTGCCCTTCCTCCTCTTCACTTCACCTTCTCTCTCTTTCCAGGAGCGGCATCAGTGCCGGATACATCACCCAGCCACACATTGTTATAATCAATAAGCGGGTTGTTATGGTGATCAAACTGCATCCGTTTTTTCTTTTTCCATCCCTGTGGCAGGTCAGGACTAATGTACCTTGTCACTGCATGTGATGATAAAGTGTCTTATTACCCAACAAGCAGGAATTTTAAGATTACTATGAATATCTTAAGGAATCAATCCGACTCTGCTCCGTCTTTGCTGCTTTTGACCTAGTTGGGCGAATGTTTGTTGGAGTGTGTGCTACTGCTTCAGTACTGCACACACGTACAGTATGTGTGTGTGTGTACACATATTTGTACGTGAAATGGTGCATGTGCATATTTCATGCCAGGTTTGTGGACTTGCTGAGTGAAACAAATGGAATCGGGGGATTTCTGAGCATCTCTGCATATCTCTGCATGTACATGTGACTCTCTGTATGTGCGTGTGTTTTATGTGTTTCTGTAGTTTTGCTAACTTTTCCTCCTCTTTGTCCTGAAGTCTCCATGCTGGAGGGTAAAAAGGTAATTAAAAGCAGTGAAAAACAACGCCAGCGTCTCCCGCCTACATCCATCTCAGTCCTGCAGCCACAAAAGCGGCCCGGTCGGGCCGTCCACCCCTGTTAGCTGCGAGGTGTTAAGGACAGATTTATCGATGTAAATATTTTGACTCCTTGACTTTGGAGATAACTCCGACTTTACGAGGTAATATTTCCACCCGTTCTTTTTTTGCATTAGGTGAATATTGCTCTTAAAACTCCACCATTTCATTATTTGCGCCAACCCAATAAACATGACTTTATGAGGTCCATAAATCAAGCAAACAAAAACACACTTCACACTGTTAATCTCACATATACCACCATAAAACAGCATCTATAAAATAAAAGATGTGTTTTACACCAAATGTGTGTCGGTGAATACCTCAAGTAAATGTAATAAATGTGGCGACCGTGGCATATAAATCTCACATGCTGCATGTTGTTAATTTAATACATTAGGCAATAATTTGACATAAATAACTGTTTATTAGTTGGACCATCCTGGACCAAGGCCTAATGATGCAAAGTTTTTTAGGGAGCTTCCAATCAGCGCACAACTTTACAGCAGCAGGACGGTTTTATGAAAAGGAAAGATGAAATTATTGCCGTTTAACTATTCGTATAATTCAAAACAACTAATCATTAAAAGGAGGGAATTTATTTTTTTAATTGCTCCTTTGAGCATGGGTTTTAATTCTAGTAATGCAAGGTTTTTCACATATCTAAAAAGATATTAGAGCCTCTCAGAGTATTTAGCATGGAGGGTTTCCACGTAGCAGCTGTCCGCCAATTTCCTTTTAAAAGTCCTATATTTTAACAAATGAACTCTTAAGTTCCACTGTGCGCATAGGGCTCTGTTTTGGTAGTAATGAAATGGAAAACAAATGGAATCTGCCAAGCATGATGTTTGCAAATGTGAACCAGTAAGCCCACACATGGCCCGCTCTCCGCTATCTATTCACTTATTTATTAATTCACTTCATTTTATTCACCCGCTCTCTTGATCAATAAGTAATTAATTTCACTGGCTGAGGGGAAACAGACCCTATAATGTCGCTGATGTCGCTCCAGCCTCTGACTTTTATATTTATTTTTATTTTTTTTTGGGGGGGGGGGGGGTTGAAAACTTCAAATGAAAGGCGATGAAGAGATGCCTCTCGCCTTCATTTCTCTGCGAAGGGAAGGAGTGTTCCTTTGGCTCTGTTCTTCCTCACTAATTGGACAACATCATGGTAATATTGCATTTGTTTTGTTGGGGGGGAGCCAAGGGGGGGGGAGCGGGAGAGTAACGTGGAATGGGGAAGTTAGTGTTAGGTGGTGTTAAATGTCAAAAGTGATAAAACGTTGAAAAAAAGCATCAAAAGTGTTGAAAAAAGAGACAAAAACTTAAGAAAAAGTTAAAAACAGGTAGACGGCCATAGACGTTGGCTATTTCATAAAACCTCACTGTGCAAATTAGCATGTGATTTGTATATGTCAAATTCATTTAACTTTCTTACCTTAAGATGTTTTTGTTTTTAGTATCCATCCATAACTACGACCATGGAATATTGTTGTAATCCAAGACGTGTTGTGTTCTATACCTTCAGTATGGTTAGAGTTCTTTGTTAGGTGTTTTTTTTTCCCTCTTTCCTTATTCTTTTTCTTGAAAATCAAACACATTTTCAACAACAAAAAATGAAAAATCAACACTTTTGACGCTTTTTATCAACGTTTTTGACTTTTTCTTACATTTTTGTATCTTTTTTCAACACTTCAACAACGGTTGTCACTTTTTTTTACGTTTAACACCACTTAACACTAACTTATTAACTTTAGTTTTACAGTTATTTTTGGAATTTATGGTCAATGAACCTCATTTATAGGAAATTATACCTGATGTTTGAGTTAGAAAAGCAGAAATTAGGAATTCTTTAGACTGAAATTAAAGGAATGGATGTTGATGGAAAATCATAGACTGGAATATGTCAACCTTTACTCAATACTATTTCAAAACCACTTCAATTTGGGGTTTTTCAAATGCTATAAAATTGAATAAGACGCCCTAAAATTAATGAAAGTAGAGACTTGTCCTTGCCAAAGAGCGTTGTGTGGAATCAATCATGTTATTTTGGGGAATTAAAAAGAACATTGATATAGGAAAACGGGTCAATTTGACCCAAGGACAACATGAGGGTCAAAGAATGAGAAGGATTTCACTATTTAATCTTTTTATTGTGAAAAAAGAGACCAAAACCAAGTGTCAGTAAACACTAACACTTTCTCATAGTCTGCGCCCCATTCCCATTGAATCCCACTCAAGACGTCAATCTTTCAAATTGTATGTGAATGTATGTTTTAATTTTTCTTAAAGCCTCAGTACTTTCCTTAACCCTTGTATGGTATTCGGGTCAAATTGACCCATTTCAAATTTTTACAAGAAGAAAAATGGTCCAAGTTGCATTTTTTCTACCTGAAAATCAACATCCTTACCTTGGTTTCTGTGATAAACATGTATTCCTGACTCAATTCAGAACATCATTCTGGATATGACACTATGACACTTGTTTTTTCCATAGTGGATTTTTAACATGAATTATAACCTTGTGACAAAAAACTAACCCCACTTCCATTTTTAATTGTGTTCTAGAGACTGATTTCATTCCCTAAACAGATGTTATCTCAACTGTTTGAAATTGAGATAAAGACAATATTTGGAAATGAATTACGAAGTAAAATTTTAATTCAGCATTGTTTTTTCAAAAAATACCAAATAGGTCACGGGTCAATTTGACCCGAGGGACACGAGAGGGTCCCGTAAGTGAAGACAATACAGGGGTTAAACAGCTGGTCACTCTAGTTTTAGGCCAACGTCGCTCAAACATGAGTACATAATGCATGTGTTGGGGACTATTTTCATTTGTGGATTAATACACATATTTGGTGCTTGAATGAGTGTTTCCTGCTGCAGATTACTGTGCTTTTAACAGTGTTTTGGACGCCACTGGAGCCCCATGGTCCAATGGATTATGACATATCCAACTTGGGATACACACAAAAAGTTTATTGCTGCTTTTGTTTGGTTTTTGTTGACATGGAGAAAAAACAGAATCCTGTTCATTTAGGTGATGGCTGCGTGCGATTAGCAATCTAAGTGTAATTACACTTAAAATGAACTGAACAGAGCACTATAACGTAATTATATGAGTTAAGACAGTGACACCATTTATGGCGAATGCGGTGGCGCGTCTCGCACCTTCACCCCCCTGCAGCCCCGCAGAGCCTGCTCCCACCCAATCTCTCCATAATGAAATGAATCATATATCTAATATGGCCCAGATAGATTATGAAGACGCGTTATTCACCACGCCTCAAATAGAAGTCTTATAATGCCGGGCTGGAGTTTTGGTGTAGAGGTCACTCTGTTTTTCTTTTCCAGGTGAACCGTGGCTGCAACAGAAAGAGAAATCCCACCAGAGAGGAAGGGAAATCGGATCAGCGAGCACAATAAAGCAGCAACTCCACATAAAATGACCCGGGAAGGGGTTCGTGTGTGTGTGTGTGTGTGTGTGTGTGTGTGTGTGTGTTTTGACTTTTATATTTTAGGGAAAGAGACTGTGGTACATTTAACTACAGGCAGTCGTTTTGTCGGCTCACTCCCGCAGCAAAATAGAGCACATACATCGTCTCTTATTGCCTAAAAAAAAAAAAAAAAAAGGAAATGAGCGGGAAAAAAGGGGGGGGCCCCACAATGCAATTCCAGTTGCCCTTGGGTTGTGGCATGGCACTGGTCACTCAGGGAGTGTGCTGCAGGAGTCATATGGCTCAGATGGATTGCATAAATTGCCACAAAAACAATACCCCCCCCCCCCCCCGCCCTCCAACCCTTCTCTTTCTTTCTCCTTCCCTCCTTTGTATATCTTCCTTCTTCTCCCTTTTCACCCTCCCCAAGCCCTCAGTTCATCATCACTTAATATACGAGAAGAATAAAATCCCCAGTCTGACCTCTCTCTCCATTCCCCCCTTTCTCACTTGTTCTCCCTCTATAAACTCTCTTCATCGCCTCTGCAAATTTTCCTTACGCCTCTCTCACCCTTTCTTTGTAAATCTTCTCACTTTTTTATTCCCTCCCTCATTCGCCCTTTTTCTCTGCACCAAAACATTTCAATTTAAAGTAATATTAACTCCCTCCCCCAGTCACTTATCTCCTTTTTTTTTGTTATAATTGTTCTGTTTCTCCATGTCACGTCTTCTCTTCTCTTTTCCTCCATTTACTCTACTCCATTCCAAATGTGTGTCACTGGTATGTTACCAAAGGACATCACTCAAGGTTAATATAGATTTGTTTAACACATGATTGGTATTAATTACAGGAAAAAAAACTGTAATATAGTTTTATCAGCAGTGATATCAAAACACTCCATTACAATTTGGTTCAATTGAAATTCTGTGTGTGTGTGTGTGGTTGTGTGGTGTGTGTGTGTGGTGTGTGTCTGTGTGTGTGTTATGATGTGTGTGTGTGTGTGTGTGTGTGTGTGTGTGTGTGTGTGTGTGTGTGTGTGTGTGTGTGTGTGTGTGTGTGTCTACATCTCCCACTGAGCAGAAGGTCACTACTGCCACCCTGTGGTTATCTTTGGGACAGCATAAGGCGGGGGTGTCAAACGTGGTATCATTAACCTCCCCCTGTTGTCTTTGGGTCAAATTTGACCTTTTTTCAAAAAGTTTCTACATCAGAAATTTGGGTTTCTCTCAAATAAAGTGTCCAAAAAAAGGAACGTGGATGGTTCCCTACTACTTTCCTCCCAAGTTCATTCATTCATTCGTATTAATTATACAGGAAAGTTAGAAAAAGTAACATTACATTACAATGTCATTCCCCGGAGTCCTTATGTTCTTTTTTCCCCAGCATGTTCCCTCGGATCCGGGATGCTCCAAAATCAGGGTAGCAGCTGTCGCCATGGTCCCGCTACACGTTCTGCGGTGCCATGTTCATCTGCTACACTCAGCGGTGCCCAGCTACGTCCTGCTGGGCCTTGTAATGCCGCACAGTGGCCTGCTATGCCCTGAACTACTACAAAGAACTGCTACAAACTACTATTTTTTCTATTTTTGTTATTTCCACCAACCCCAACCGGCCCGTCAGACACCGCCTACCAAGAGCCTGGGTCTGGGCCTGGGTCTGTCCCAGGTTTCTGCCTAAAAGGAAGTTTTTCCTCGCCACTGTCGCCCTGTTGCTTGCTCTGGAGGAAACTACTAGAACTGTTGGGTCCTTGTAAATTCTGGAGTGTGGTCTAGACCTACTCTATCTGTAAAGTGTCTTGAGATAACTCTTGTTATGAATTGATACTATGAATAAAATTGAATTGAAATGAAATTGAATTGAATGTAAAAACGGGCCTGACTGAGTTTAAAAACTGGTTTTCAGCGGGTTCCTGTTCTGCAGAAACATAAAACATTGAAGATGGTTACAGCACGTCAGGACAGACATTATTACAAGACGTAAATATGGAAAGAAAAAATGTAGACAACTAAAACAACATTACAGTAACATAAGGACAAAGACATTTATACAAGACATCAGCTGGGCTAGACAGATACGGACAGTGCAAACAAGGCTTGGACAATATCTGTACAAATTAATTAATGCGTGGAAGTGGAAGTGTTAAAAAAGCTGCTATTGGTTCAGTGATTTCCTTTGTGGTGAGTGACCAAATAGGAATAGGACAGTACGACATGGTAGTTCAATCAATAATCCTATTACTTTCATTCAATTCGGGTTTTTTTGGGCAATTTTATAACATTTGGAGAGAGAGAAAAATAATGAAGAAAAAAAAAATCGATAAAAAAATTGATAAATAACTCGTGTTTGTAAAATGTGAAGAAGAAAAAAAAGTAAAAAAAGACAAATGTCAATAAAAGTGACTAAAATGTGAACAAACGTGTAAAAAAAAAGAAAAAAAAAGTGACTAAAATGGGGGGAAAGTAGAGATTTTTACTTGCCAAAAGAGTGTTGTGTAAAACCAATCATGTTATTTTGGGGAATTGAAAAGAACACTGATACAGGACAACGGGTCAATTTGACCCGAGGACAACACGAGGGTTAGGACGAGCTCAGCATGGACTTGGTCTCTGCAGATAAATAACAGAGTGTCTTCTTACAAACATGGAGGTGTGGAGCTTGAAAGACGTGGCAGGGCGGCACGGGGCAAGGAGGCTCCAACGAAAATGTTATTGAGTTGCATTATGGGAAGTGTAGGAACCTAGGCCACGTTTCCACTGCTTTATCCATACAAGGGATTTTCACAACTGTAAAGATATCTCTAACTTTATAGAAATGCGCAAATCTCTGGAGTACAATTTTGATTCCCTGAATTATGTAATTGGTGCTTTTTCCAGCGTGTATTTTTTATTTTATTTTTTATCTATGTTTTTGACACTTCTTGAAACGCTTTTCACTTCTTTCGACGTTTTTTGTTGTTTAATTCAGGGTCTACACACCTCATTTACATGACATTATACGTCATTTTTGAGTTAAAAAAGCAGACGTTATGAATTATTTTGACTAATAGTTGAGATGGAAGGATGTTGAGTGAACGGTTTGTGTCAAATACTGTTTTAAAACCATTTGTAAAATTGAATAAAACACCCAAAATTAAATAAAAGTAATCATTAAAAATGATGCGTGTAAAGATCATTATATGGGTTCCGTAAAACATACATCCATGCATCCAAGTTATTTTTGGGTATTTTGGTTCAAGCAAACCCATCTGATAGAAACGCTTTGAAAACAAGTCAAATTTGACCCGAGGACAACACAAGGGTTAAGAGGTCTATGTCCCTGACTTTTTATTCATGTTAGATAAGTTGTCCGTCCCCGTCCTCTGTCTTTGTGTTGGAATTCTAACCTCCGGTGGATTTCTGAGGACTATGGTTACCTGGTCCTCAGATCTCTGCAGGGTAAATCCAGACAGCTAGCTAGACTATCTGTCCAATCTGAGGACTATGGTTACCTGGTCCTCAGATCTCTGCAGGGTAAATCCAGACAGCTAGCTAGACTATCCAATCTGAGGACTATGGTTACCTGGTCCTCAGATCTCTGCAGGGTAAATCCAGACAGCTAGCTAGACTATCTGTCCAATCTGAGGACTTTGGTTACCTGGTCCTCAGATCTCTGCAGGGTAAATCCAGACAGCTAGCTAGACTATCTGTCCAATCTGAGGACTATGGTTACCTGGTCCTCAGATCTCTACAGGGTAAATCCAGACAGCTAGCTAGACTATCTGTCCAATCTGAGGACTATGGTTACCTGGTCCTCAGGTCTCTGCAGGGTAAATCCAGACAGCTAGCTAGACTATCTGTCCAATCTGAGGACTATGGTTACCTGGTCCTCAGGTCTCTGCAGGGTAAATCCAGACAGTTCCCTACAACATTCCTCACAAGTTAAATAAATAATCAGTTTACTTTCATTGAATTTGGGTCTATTTTATAGCATTTAGAGAGAGAAAAAAAAGGACAAAAGACGTGTGACAAATGTCAAAACAAAAACAAAACATGTCAGAAAAATGACAAAGTCAATAAAAGTGACTAAAATGTGGACAAATGTAAAAAAAAAAAAAAAAAAAAAAATTGACAAAAGTGGGGAAGTAACAAATGTAAAAAAAAAAAAAAAGCTTTAAAATTTTGGGGGGAAAAAAAACACAAAAATTTCAAAAGGCTCAGAACAAGTCGAAAAATGTTGAAAAAATGACAAAAACATTGGGGCAAAGACACAAAAGTGTCAAAAAAGGTTGACAAAAAGTTTTTCATTTCAAATTTTGACTGGAGTTTGACTCGTCTATGTCACTGGCATTTTATTCACGTTAGATAAGTTGTCCGTCCCCGTCCTCTGTCTCGGTGAGGGACCGTTATTCCGTCCGGCGCTTAGCACCGCCCACAACAATTGTGATTGGTTTACAGAAATGCCAACATACCAGAGCACATTTCTTACAGTTCTCCCATCCCAGAATGCTGTGTGGACTAGCCAGACCCTCCTCCACCGCGTTGTGGAGGATGGTCTGTCAATGCGAGGCTAGTCATTGGGTGACCTAAGTAAGACAAATGTCAACAACAGTGACTAAAATCATTGTTATACTGCTCATTTTAGCCTAACTTATTATATATATCCATCTGTAAAAATCATGTCCATAATAATGGCCGTCTGTATATGTATTCATAGTACATATTCACCTGTAAACCATTAGTATATTATGTTCATTGTACATATCTGTAAAATTTCTACCTATAGTAATATCCACCTGTATATCCAGCTGTAAATCTTGCTCACAATATTTGTTATCTATGTATTATATTCATAGGACTGTATCTATCTGTAAAATTCTGTTTATAACAGTATTCATTTCTATTTTTATTCAGTACATATCCATGTCCTGCACTTATGGAACCATTGTATATCCTGCACTTACTGCTATTGCACTTCTGGTTAGACCCAAACTGCATCTCGTTGCCTTGTAGCTGTACCTGTGTAACGACAATAAAGTTGAATCTAATCTAATCTAATCTAATCTAAAATGTGAAGAAAGGTGAAAAAAGTGACAAAAACGGGGGGAAAAAGTGACAAATATTTAAAAAAAGCTTTAAAATTTGGGAGGGGGGAACCCACAAAAATGTCCAAAGGCTCAGAAAAAGTCGACAATCGTTCAAAAAATGACAAAAACATTGGGGTAAGGACACAAAGGTGTCAAAAAAGACAACCAAAAGGTTTTTCATTTGAAATTTTGACTGGATTTTGACTAGTCTATGTCCTTGACGTTTTATTCACGTTAGATAAGTTGTCCGTCCCCGTCCTCTGTTTCAGAGGACTTACAGAAATGCCAACAAACCAGAACACATTTTTTGCAGTTTTCCCATCCCACAATGCTGTGTGGACTAGCCAGACCCTCCCTCACCGCGCTGTGGAGGATGGTCTGTCAATGCGAAACTAGTTATTACCTAACTAAGGAACTTACTGTAACAATGTGTTGTGTTCATACACCTAAGCAAACTCAATCAGCTGAAGACTGTGAGGTGCAGTTAAAATGCTAGACTTACTTTCATTTTTGTTATTTGTGTGTATTCTATCACTCTATTTTTCCCTGGAACCCATGGGCCACTGCCACCCATCTTCTTCCAGTGCAAACCCAGTAAATCCGGGTGAACTAAATTCTCCATGTTTGCTTTTCCTTCTTTACATTTCCCTGATTTCAAGCCCTACAGTGTGTCTTTCTTTCCCTCATTCACATTCAATCACTCTCTACTCAGGCCCGCAGTTGGAGAAAAGAAATAATAAACCCTGAAATAATAGCCCAAACTGAAGTATTACTTTAATATTTCAATAGAAATAACCTGGTTCCAACGTTTTGAAAGGAGCAGGCTCAGTTGCCCGAGGCTAAACTGTAATGTGTGAGTGGAAGTGTATGGGCTGTCACTTCAGATTAGAGAACAGTCTCAGTGTGCCTTTGATGGAAAGGCAGCAGCGGTAATAGAAGGTGGAAGGGATTACAGTTCATACAAAGAACATTTGAATGGATACATAGTCAATGAAATATGAAATATGTCATTTTCAGCACAGGCTTGTTTTACCACCAACTGGCCCTGAATATAAAAAAGTGTGTGTGTGTGTGTGTGTGTGTGTGTGTGTGTGTGTGTGTGTGTGTCACGACAAATAAGTACTTTTGTATTATACGGCTCTATCTGGCTTCTGTAAAGTTTTGACATGTTGGTTACCTGTCAGCTATAAAGCAACGCTAACAGTAGCAACTGGAACATCATCATTGGCATGACAATAAAAAAAAGAAAAAAATTGCAAAAATATTTTCTTAGCGAATTCACACACTGACTGGGATGAAACACGTATGCGCTTATTTTTTATGAGAAGAAGATTTCTTTCAATTTTGGATTTCTAGAATATGCACATGCAGGAACATGCAGCTTCAGCTTTAATTGGTCATTTTGAAAGCCTTTAATTTTAAAACCCTATATTAGATATTACTGATATTACTCGAGTGGGTTGGTGTACTGTCACTCTGAGGGTTAAAAGTTAAAATATACCTTTGATTAGCAACCATACAAAACTACACACACACAGACACACAGACACGTGCACACACACTGAATCCTGGTGCTTTTCATGATATTTCTCTCAACCCAAACAGCTCATGTTTCTATTTCTTTTCCTCTCTTTTCATAATTCATAAAACCTCAAGGAAAACAGTTGTTGTTCAGCACTGTGGCCAAGGGTTGTGGTTAGTTGCTGTCATATATTTTCATTATTTTATATTCAAGATGTATCTTTTCCCCATACTTGGGCATATTAGTGCCAACCTTAACCAATATCTATGTGTAAAAGTCTCATCATATGACATATTTCTTAAAAGACCCCACCCCGCTTTCTTTCAGTCCCAACATGTTGATTCCTTCCTGCTACAGCATTTTATTCTGGATATGGAAATATGTGGACTTACTCAAGCTGTGGTCATGTTGTGGTTAATGTGTACAGGAGCGTGGTGAATGATCAGTGAAATGAGAGAGTTGTTGAAATATGAACACGTCTCCGCTTCCTTTTGGCTTCTTGTGCTGGCTTCACATGTGACAGTAGTCCACACTGGGAAATGTGTAATTACATAAGCCACAAATAATGTTATTGTCATTTTGAGACATTGTTTTCCATCCAAACATTGCTTACCGGTATACTTTGTGGTATAAAATAAGATGGACTTGGTTGATTTCCCTTTGTGTGTGTAAAGGTCATTCACCTCAAAGGTCATTGAAATGGTATTTTCCATTTTTGCCATTTTACATTGAATTAAGGTTGTAGAAAATCTTCATAAGAAGTCCCTCATGTGCTTCCTTGACATTTCATTCAGCATTAGCTTTGTATTTTCTCATTTTTGTTGCCTTGCATGTGCATATTTTAATCATATCTCTCTTTCTCGATTGCTATACAACAGTGAGCACAACTGGAGTAACATGTGCATTACTCTACCTGCAGTCTGCAAAGCAGCAGTTCATGCGGACCTAGTTTGTTTTTCATTGCTTTTCAAAACTCTACACAATTAGCCCATGGCTTTCACCACAACCTGTTCAACTCTGTGGATTTACAGCACATTGTTCAAATGCTAACACACTGCTGTCAAAACTGTTAACCACCCACTCAGGACACTACGGATGTCAATCTGGTGCGTTTCCAAACACTGCTGATGGTTTCTTGTTTTAGACTTGTGAGTGAACACATACTGTACATAGGGAAAGCTCATAAAGCCTTTTTTTGGAGATAAAGAAACACAGAGTGAGAATGAAATAGTTACATGTTGTACCAAGAAACAGTGAACAGGTAAAAGAGCAAAGATACCGATATGTCCAGGTTAGATGTCTGACGTTACTGTAAATGGGAGAAAAACACTTCCTGTACTAACAGTGTGGACTTACTGTTCAGAAAGCAACGGAAACTCTAAATTCATTTGTATTTACACATGATGCAGGTGCTTGGCAAGCCAGGACATCCTATGTTCTTGGTTATTACGTACCTTTTGTTTTCTCAGTCATTACATAAACTACTACCGGCAAAACTAAATTATATTCAAGCTCTATTGTAGTCCAGCCTTTACCAACCGTAACAAACATGCGTAACACACGTTACAGTATAATGCTCGCCTATAGCTGCGTGGCATGGCCTCATGCTCTGCAACTGACTGGCTAGCAGGGCTAACCTAGTTACTGAGCATGTGCGACAGAAACGTGATGATTATTCAAACTGTAAAGATGATAAAGTTAGCATTTTCTGTATTGGTGTGTGATGCTAGTGTTTTTACTCTCAGTGTGTTCAGTGCGTGTTTTCTAGATAGTGTGTGTCTGCACTGAGCCTGTTTTGAGACGTGTGTGTAGAGTTGTGTTGTTGTGAATGAGTTTTGCAGGAGATGTGAACAGTTAATCTCAGGTATTATTATTATTATTATTATTATTATAATTATCATTAGTACTATTACTTTTATAATTGTTGTTGTTGTTATTATGTTCTTTTCAACACAATTGTCTACATTTCTAACACATCTTATTATCTCCTCTCCCGTGTGGTGGGCGCTACAGAGCACTGGACGCCAAAACCAACAGACCCAGGAACAGTTTCTACCCACAAGCCATCTCTCTGATGAACAGCTGACTTCTGACCCACGGTGTCAGCTTCAATTCTGGTCAATGACCCAGTAACACTGTCTCTACAGCACCTGTTTACTGGTTCCACTTATTATCCCACTTATTTAGTATCCATTCATCATTCTCATTCTCATATCTCACTTGTTATTTATTATTTACTATTTACTCATCATTCCCATTCTCATATCTCACTTATTAGCTACTTGTCATTTAATCATCATTCTCATTCCCTACTCCAGAACTGTTCATAATGTTCATACTGTTCATGTTGTAATATAATAACATAATACTATTTATACCAGTACCTTTTGCACTATGCTCCACATTTAAATATGTTTTTATTGAACTCTTCATTGCACTCATGCCTCTATATTGTTTAGAGTATGTATATATTAGTGTGAATATATTAATGTGTATATATTGTATGGTTGTTTTGTATATGTAAGCACATTGTGAGCAACGATGCTCCAAAGAAAAATTCCTCGTATGTGTCCTCGTACCTGGCAAATAAAGATGATTCTGATTCTGATTCTGATTCTGATTCTGATTAATGTCTTTCTTTAATGAAAAAATGTAGTTGTTGTTGCATGCTAAAGTTTATACTTTAGCAAAAAAGGCTTTTTAGGGTTGTGACCCTTAGATCAAATATTAAAATGAACTTAAAACTAGAATAAAACTATAGAATTACCTCATTTGAGACATTTTTACCGAACCCCATTGAAAGTGCCATACAAAGCTAAACATCATATTTATTTAAAATTGTGTTATCGTGTAATTTAGAGCATATAAGCCTAGTTCAATGTTTCTCCTTTTTTGTCTTTGCGGTGATGTTGCACAAAAAAATGTACTCGAACCCTTGAAAGCACCGACAATTCGTTCGAAATCCTAATACGATGTTTTACGAGCAGCACTTGAAGGCAGCATCAGGCATCCTGTCAATCACCGGCTCCGCGTTGATCACCTGACCCACACTCCAAGTCACGTGACTGATATTCCATACTCGCCATTTTGCAATGTGGGAGAGAGGGAGGCCACTTTTTTTATGGCCAACGAATAAAACAAAGCAGTTTTATGTGTTGAGGACAAAGAGCGTCGAGCCGTTCCGTGTCAGTGAGTATATCTTTAATAAAACACAGCCACGAGCTTCTCCGTCACACATTAACCAAAAAGAGCATTACATTGCCCTTGTACATCCATGTGTGTGTGTGTGTGTGTGGCTGCCAGCACTGTGTGAGATTCGTCTGTCTGTCTGCCTATGCGCGCGTGTGTGTGCGCGCACGTGTGTGTAAATAGCAGGCTGTGTGGCTAGCTGTGTAGCTAGCTGTGTGGCTAACTGTGTGGCTAACTGTGAAGCTAAGAGTGGGTGCCCTGTTGTCTTACGCTCAGTGTTTTGTTCTTCACGTGGACGGCTCTTAGGTGTCTTAGCGCCTCCAGCGTGGCAGCTAACATTAGCCAGTTAGTTTCGAAGTGGCTGGTCGGTGTTTCAGTGGGAGTTGGGAGGCTGTGGGACTGAGAAGTGGCTGAAATATTTTTAGAGCCTGACATAACAGGTGCTCATCTGAGACTGGGTAAAGCACATGATAGTCTACAGAGGGACTTCACTTTTATCTATAAAAGGCGCCAGTAGCTCTGTCAGTAGGAGTAGGGAGTTGGGCGTTGGGTTGGGAACCAGATGGTCGCGGGTTCAAGTCCCCACACGGGCCAAAGTATGGTGGTGGACTGGTTGCTGGAGAGGTGCCACTTCACGTCCTGTGTCCTGCCAGGGTGTCTTGAGCAAGGCACTGAACCCCCAACTGCTCGGGGCGCCTTTCCATGGGCAGCCCCCCCACTTTGCTATCTCTCCATTCAGTGCATGTATAGGTACTGAGCATGCGTGTGTAATCCAGGCCTGTGTGTAATAACAGCAGAGACTGTTTTACTGAAACATTGTAATTTCCCCTAGCATGATTAATAAAGTATACATTATTATTATTATTATTATTATTATTATTATTATTATTATTAAATAGTGACAGACTAAAGTTAGTTGGACCATATGTTGTTTATTTGGCAGCTTTCCATTGCTTATAGATAGCTTATAAATTGAAGAATTATTGTCGATTGAATGACTGAATTATTCTTGGATCCAGTGTTAATAACACTAGGCCAGTTTCTGTATACACTCCACATCATTCACAATATTGCTGTGTAATAACCCCTTCTCTAAATGTGTATCCTGCTCTTTTGGAATAGTCACAGAAAAGCAGAAGTAGGGGAAAGAGGAAGGTTGTCTGTGGTCAGAAAGTGAAAAGGAGGAAAGTTTTGGATTCGCCGAGATAAAAGGAATTCAACCATGAGTAATGACCATTTCCCTCAATTGAGTTTGTAAATAGATGCACATGTCTGTGGAGCAGCAGTAACAGGGCTTAACACAGTGGGTTGAGCTATAAGGCTTAGGGCAATATAGAGAAAATCAAATATCACTATATTCTTGACCAAATACCTCAGTGTCGATATTGTATGGTTGACTATCGGTGCTTTAACAAAATGTTATTTACACATAGAGATTTTTGATAAATAATCACCAGAAATGATTTAATGAGTTAGTGGGTAAAGGTAAATAAAGAGAACAGCTGGAACAGTCTGGTAAGTTCAGAAAATTATATCACTTTACTGTAAAAGACAACACTTATGTCAAATTATAATATCCTAAATCTAAGACGACATCTAGTCTCATATCGCGATGTCGATATAATATCAATATATTTCCCAGTTCTAGCTACTTAACTTTTCTTCCAAAGAGTCAATCCCCTCACTAGACCTTTGGTAAATACTGTGGTACAAAGTGTCAGTATAGTTTTATTTTATTTATTTATTTTTTAAGATTATTTTTGGACTTTTCTAGGAGAGCTAGGTGAGAAAGGGGGAAGACTTGCAGGAAATTTTCACAGGTCGGATTCAAACCCTTGACCTTTGCATCAAGGCATAAGCCTCAAAGTATATGTGTGCCTGCTCTACCCACTGACTACGGTTTTTATTTTTTTAAAGGTGTGTTTTTTTGAACACATGTAAGTGGTTTCCTTGAGAGAAAAAAGAAGAATATATTTTAAATGCATAAAAAGACGCATTCCTTTTACTTTTCATTAAATTAAATACAAAAACAATTATGTGGTAAAATACAGATCCAAAACTCGTACAGAGAGTCTTTATTTTGGCTTGTATGAATGCAGGATCTACTACAGTTTAGGTCAGGCAATAATACAGAAAGAAGAACATAATCACTTTTCAAAAGTCATTTAAAATACTGAGCTATGCATAAATTGCAAAGTTTTGACCACTGCTGATTCCCATTTCACTGTGGCCTCAATGTCCACTGTTTTATAGTATTACAAAGACGGAATGAATAAGGGGGGGGAGAAATATAAGGCAGCTGTAGAGAGATCACTGTTTTATATAAGAGCATGCTATCCTTCATTTAAAAAAAATTGTGTTAGTGTGTACCCCTGACCCAATTCTGGATGAACATATGTATATTGTATTTAAAATATGTGTATAGTAAGGGATAAGGCTACATCTGTTTAAATCTACCATGATATAGCACCAACCAGTTTGCTTAGTCATTTCTTTCTTCCCTGCTGTCTGCCAGGTCATGGAGGAGATCAGAAATGTAGCTGTACTCTTCACACACTCCTCCTCCGCTGCTGCTGCCGCCGCCGCCGCCGCCCCCTCGTCCCCCTCCGCTCCGTCAGGACTGGGACCCCTCTCTGCAACCCGAGGCCAGCAAGAGGCAGAGGGGCACCCCTCTCCGAGTTTTCAGCAGAAACAAGCTGCGGATTCTCTCATCCATGTCATCGAGAAGCTCAGCAAAATCGTGGAGAAGCGGCCCCAGCGCCGCTGCACCTTGGGGGGGCAGAAAAGAGCCTCCGCGGTAGGGCGTGGAGCAGCCGACGAGGGGGCGAGGGGGAGCAGAGGAGCCTCTCCCTGTAAGAAAATGAAGAGGAACTGTAAGGGCCAGGAGAGCGCAGAGGAGGCGCGATTAGACGGCAGTGATCTTTTTTCACCTGTGTTGGGCGACAGTAACAACAACAACACTGCCTCCACGGTAACGGAGGTAGCGGGCGACCACAAACGGACGGTGACGTGCTATCAGTGCAGTATGTGCCCCTACCTCTCCCAAACGCTGCCGCTGCTCAAAGAGCACCTGAAGCAACACAACGAACAGCACAGTGACCTCATCCTCATGTGCTCCGAGTGTCGCTTCACCTCCAGAGACCAGGCGGAGCTGGAGACCCACGTCAGGCTTCACTACGACAACGGCGGCCCCCCGGGGAGGGACTCCACGCCGTCGGACCCCTACAGTGAGAGCAAGGAGGACTTTTTCAGGAAGCCGGATCGGGACTGGACCCTGGGCGGGGGCAGCATAGGAGCCGAGGTGAACTCCCCGGACGCTTCCGAGGAGCTGCCGCGGAAGAAGAAGTGGTATAGCTACGAGGAGTACGGACTGTACCGCTGCCTGATCTGCAGCTACGTCTGCAGCCAGCAACGGATGCTTAAGACCCACGCGTGGAAGCACGCCGGCCTGGTCGACTGCTCGTACCCCATCTTTGAGGACGAAGACGGGGCTACCACGAGGAGAGAGGCCCAGGCTGTGGCTAACACCGCTGCGACCCGGGAGGAAATAGTTGTTCTTTCCCCGGTGCTTCAAGATAAAAGCCTGCAAAAACAGCCCTCTGCCTTCAAGCTCCAGCTCTGCGTACCGATGGCAGTCGAGAGCAAACGGGACGTGTCAAATCATCCGGCCTCTGATCTCAGCAAAAGCCTGAAAGAAGAAGAAGAGGAGGAAAGCGTGTACCCTGTAAAAGACCTGACCTCCGAGGAGCCCATGGTGGAGGTGCAGGTGACGTCCGAGGTGGAGATGGGTAGTCGCCCCGATGGCGCCTCCGTCGCTGACAGCTTACTGTCATCCGCTCAGAAGATTATCAACAGCAGTCCCAACAGTGCCGGCCACATCAACGTGATTGTAGAGCGCCTTCCTTCAGCGGAGGACGCGGTCATGGCGACCAACCCGCTTCTTCTCAGCCCAGACATGGACAGTGGCAAGAGCTTACTGGACGCAGAGGGGGTAGAGCGGTACCATGCGGGAGCTGATGATCAGGGTGTTCCTGGCTGCAGCGCAGCTAGCACCACTGACAGCCAGCCCCCAGGAGCTGATATTAAGTCCTCCGCGTCCGCTATGGTTAGCGACTCTCCACGGGATGAAAACATTCCCCCAACCGCTCGCAAGAGGACACATTCGGAGTCTCTCCGCCTGCACTCTCTGGCGGCCGAGGCCCTGGTAGCAATGCCGATGAGGACCCCGGAGCTCCCCGCCTCCAGCTCCAAGGTAAGTCTGAAGACCGTCTCACCCCAAGCGCAGAGCCCCAACACAGGCCAGAAACTGATAGAGGTGACCACGGCCTCTGACCCCGAGACTACAGCAACTCTACTGGACTTGGAGCTGCAAAGCGAGGGCAGAGAGGAAGGTTTGGGTTCCCTGTGCCTGGGGGAGGGAGACGAGGAGGGCCCCGCCGCCAAAGCCGGCATCAGCCTGTCACTGCTCACCGTCATCGAAAGGCTCCGAGAGCGCTCAGACCAGAACGCCTCGGACGAGGACATCTTAAAAGAGCTCCAGGACAACGCGCAGTTCCAGAACGGAGCCGTGGCCGGCGTGGTCACGGGAACCGGGGCAGGGAGCTACATGTGTAGCATCCCCAGAATGGACGCGTTGGCCGCCTCTCCCGACGGCAGTCTGGTGGACTACATCCCCGGCAGCGACAGGCCATACCGGTGCCGCCTGTGTCGCTACAGCAGTGGCAACAAGGGCTACATCAAGCAGCACCTGCGGGTGCACAGGCAGAGGCAGCCGTACCAGTGTCCCATCTGTGAGCACATCGCCTCGGACAGCAAGGACCTGGAGAGCCACATGATCCACCACTGTAAGACCAGGATGTACCAGTGCAAACAGTGCCCAGATGCCTTTCACTACAAGGTGAGGAGACTCAACACTCACATGCTGCTTTTAATCCTCTTATTTTATATGTAATCCATTCATCAGATTACTTAAATTGTATATTATAATGTAAAGAGTTTTGGAATCCATTGAGGTTGCTGTAGTCTGAACTGGAGCAAAATATGCGATAATGTTACAAATACAACAAATTGTTTGATTTTAAAACAAAAGAAAGGAAATCATTTCCAAAATTCTTTTATTGAACATATTGAACATTGAAAATTAATATAAAAAGCACCACTAAAAAGTGACATTAGGGCTCGGCGATATGGAGAAAATATATCACAATATTTTGGACAAAAAACCTCTATCGATATTGTAGTGTTGACTATTGGTGCTTTCACAAAATATTGACACAATGAGATTTTTGATAACTAATCATCAGAAATGTGGATATAATGACTAAGTGGGTAATGGCAAAAAATAGAGCAGTTACAACAGTCTGGTAAGTTCAGAAGATGACATCACAATATTGTAATGCAGCCTTCATAACCAGGAAAACACTTATGCCACATTACAATATCCCAAATCTAAGGTGATATCTAGTCTCATATCACGATATTGATATAATATCGATATTTTGCCCAGTTTTATATACACACACACACACACACACACCACACACACACACACCACACACACACACACACACACACACACACACACACACACACACACACACACACACACACACACACACACAGAGTCAGGGATGAAATTATTCAGACCCTTGGCAAATTATGCAACCAACAGCAGAGAGCTTCTGTTTTTTCACCTGTTGAGTTGATTAAACAGCTGTTCCCAATGAATCAGGGTAATTCGGATGCTTTAGAACAGCTTGGACTATTTGGAATGGCATAGATCTTTGGATTTTCCCGTAGACTGACAGTTTGCAAAGGGTATAAATAATTTTAGACATGCCACTTTTTGTTCAAATGTAAATAAAAGATGAGTAATCTTGTTTTTTTTTTTTCACAATGAAAGTATTTATGGAAAGCTGTTTTGAATGTAAAGTGCATGTTCAGTCATTCCAGTGTGCTTCTTTGCTTAGAGTCAGTTAAGAAATCACGAGCGGGAGCACCGCAGCTTCAGCGCTGACGTGACCGCCCTCGCACCCGTCACTGAAACAGTGGCCATAGTGGAAGAAGCTGAGCGGGTAACCGACGAAGGTAAGACGCGTTATGACGGCCACTATTATTTGTTATGATATGGAGATAGATTGGTACAAGATGTTTACCAAAACCTCTACCAAACACTCATCATACTTTCTTCCATGCCACTGGTCCTCTGTTCCCTCATATTGCCACATGATTTTGGGGTTTGCAGAAAGTCGTTCATTTATTTATTTTATTAATTCAGGACAGTGCACGTTGATGAACATGCACAACAGTACACGTAAATGTGCCAGATTGTAGCCCGAGGGCTAATTTCCATCTGCAGTCCAATAGGCAGGTTGGAGTTAAAGTAAAAAAGACATATATAGGATAGTAGCATTTAGTTTAGAAAAACAAGAAGAAACAAAAAGAATGACATAAAAAGAATATGTCATGTGTCCTCTATTCCAGAATGTGGTATGCAGAAGATGTATAAGTGTGATGTGTGCGACTACATCAGCTCTACGTATGTCGGCGTGAGGAACCACCGTCGGATTCATAACTCTGACAAGCCTTATCGGTGAGTTGTTAAAGAAAAGCTTGAAATGCACCACTATCACATACATGCATGCAGTCAGAAGACCAATTCAGTAGAGCTCGACCGATTATTCTTCTTTTTTTAAATATTCATTCATCAAAATCATTTATAATAACAAATAAATGATTCTGATAAATTTATATTTACAAAAACTGTCAACCATGTTATTAGTGCTGGCGTTGCGTAGTCTGTCCACCAGAGGACGCCCTACAACGGCCCGGTTGGCAACACTGATTATTTTTTTGTTAATTTGTTTTTGTTCAAAGGACTTTAAGTTTCATATCTTAAGTTTGTAATTTTATACATTTTATTTATCAGAACTGTAATATAGTTTGATGTTCGTCTGTTCTGTTGTGACAGTAAAACAAATTATTATCATATTGTTATAGTGAGAACTCATAAATAACTACAAATAACTAATGTTAGGGAAAACTGTTTATGTTTTGGTACTTGTTTCTGGATTAAAAAAAATATATACATCTGCCCATATATTGGCATATTGGATTTTTAAATAACTAAATATTCGTATCGGTATCGGCCTTAAAAATCCTTTATCGGTCTACAATTCAGAGTAGTCTAGATCCATGACGTTCCACTTCATTCGACTCTGTTGCCTTCCGCTTTCTTTGTGTTGGAATCATGAACTTTGGTGAATTTATGAGCAAAAGCATTTAATGTTCCTAAAACATGTGAAAGTGGCCGGTGATATCCATGATTTGTCTAGAGCAGGGGTCTTCAACAGGGGGTCCGCGACCCCTAGGGGGTCCGCGGAGGTACTGCATGGGGGTCGCGAAAGTTTTGGTTGATTAGACTTTTTTTTATATTCCCCCCCGCAATTTTTTCCACTAATTGAAATGTCTTTAAATCCACATTAACATGAATTCAACACACTGTAGTAAACAGATAAATGGAGGCAGAAGATGTCTCTCAGTCATCAATGCACACATGGCACTATAGGACCAGTTTGATATAACACAATTTTATACAATATATATAATTAGGGGGTCCCCGCTCCATCTCGCCATCAGTTTGGGGGTCCTTGGCCTGGAAAACGTTGAAGACCCCTGGTCTAGAGTAAGTCCAGACGCCAGAACGCTACGAGCATTTCATCTAGATATGTATTAAATCATCAATGATTTTGTGAAAGCGACAAGCCCTTGTGTCGTAGGTTGCTAAGACAACACACAAACATTACACCCAGTGTAAAGGTTCAGAGGAATCTCAGAGCCATAAACCATATGACAGACTGGGAGGAGCCCTCAACATGCGATACCTGTAATAGTGCTGCACTGTCAACACCGACCACCTTCAGTCAACACTAGTGCTAGTCCGGTCCACTGACCTCGCAGCTCGGTAGCCAGAGCCGGGAATGACATCACACCACAGAATGTGTACTGGTGTTCATCATTTTCATTATCTCTAGCCAGGTTAGCAAGTGTTAGCAATGCCAGTTTATACCAACGCATAACGCTGTTTCTTTGTGCATTAATACACCATAGCAACATGTTGTTGGAGGCTTTTACCTCCAATAATGTAGGAAAAAAACAAATTTGCAGCTTTATCAATTAAACAACAACAATATGGCTACATAACTGAGAATCAACAGCACCAGTTATTTTCCGTGTCGTTGGTTCCACTACTAATAAAATAACAAAAACGTTGGCAGAAGGAAAAAATAAAACATGGCAAATATTGAAAAATAAGTTAAGCACAAATGTGTGGCAAAAATATTGGCACTAGCTTTTAGCGAAGAGAACAATTTCTGTGTGTGTGTGTGTGTGTGTGTGTGTGTGTGTGTGTGTGTGTGTGTGTGTGTGTGTGTGTGTGTGTGTGTGTGTGTGTGTGTGTGTGTGTGTGTGTGTGTGTGTGTGTGTGTGTGTGTGTGTGTGTGTGTGTGTGTGTGGTGTGTGTGTGTGGTGTGTGTGTGTGTGTGTGTGTGTGTGTGTGTGTGTGTGGTGTGTGTGTGTGTGTGTCAGGATTTTGGCAAGGGTTCGGCAAGACATATGAACTTTGAGTACACGTGTGTGCAAGGCTAAAGAAAAGCGAGATTGAATGAGAAGAGAAGGAAGTCAGCCGTAATAAAGCAAGATGAGTTGTGTGTGTTGGTGTGTGTGTGTTCATGGTCAGTGAATATTGCATTTCTAATTTCACTTCCTCACCAAATAGTTTCCAGTCACTGAGCCTCGCCTCCTACTGTAATGATCTGGTTCCCCTGTACGTGGCATCTTTAGAAAGGACCAGTAGATGGCAGCACAGGCCTGGTAATGCTCCGACCAGCACAGTGAGCTCAGGGTGGAGGCACCGTCCAACGTTCTCCCTCACTACTTCTCCCTTACCCACTCCCACTCTGCATTAGCACTCAGCCTTTATATTAACACAAAGCTGCCGTGATGTGTGAACACCTACACGTGGTTTTGGTAGCTTTCTTAACAGTGTGCTGTCACCTGTGCTCTTAAGGTCAGATGCACATAGGAAAATACACACACACACACACACACACACCACACACACACACACACACACACACACACACACACACACACACACCACAGGATTTCTTTCTGCTCTGAAAAAGGTCAGGTGGCGTCTAATTGCTGTTTCTAAGCAGAATCGTCAACTATTCCAAATGTTGAAATTACTTGGTAAAAGTGTAAACCACAATTAAATCAAAAGAAAACTTCCTCTGTGAAACGAGCATGTGGCCCGTTTCAACTCCACCCCTCAAAGGATCGGAATCGTGAATCATAATGACACAGAATCGAAAACAAGGATTGGAATTAGAATCAGAATTGTTCAAATAAAACTGTGCCTAACATAAAACCTAAAAAATATATAAAAACAATTAAAGTTGGTATAATTGTTTTTATGTCTATGGCCCAACCCTACCTATTACAGAACGGATGTAGTAACCGTTATGATAGATGCAGGAATATGTAACATGAACCAAAACATTCAGGGGAAGATGTTCACAGCATGCATACAAATAATTCAGATTTTGCTGCAGATCCCTTCAGGCTAAACGTGTAAAGGAGCGAATCGATGAGCTCAAAGGGCCGCGGTATTCCTGACTCTATCTCCACCTTCTCATCTCTCCTTCCTCCCCTCTGCCAGGTGCTGTAGCTGTGATTTCGCCACCACCAACATGAACAGTTTAAAGAGCCACATGAGGAGGCACCCTCAGGAGCACCAGGCCGTGCAGCTACTGGAGCAGTACAGGTGAGACGCAGGGCTGGGATTTCCAAAACAAACCGATTTTAAACCGATTTCCATCAGGAATTATCCAGTGTCCATTCATAAACTCCAGTCGTATCCAATGTCTGTATGATATGAAACTAGAAGACCTGAAGAATCCATCGGTACCAATGTCATGCTGGCTTGTCAGGAAGGGGGTTAAATGTGGCACCAAAGTTAGGCTACAATTTGGCAGGGGGGGGGGATTGCGTGGCAATTTTAAAACGGATACATCTGTCACCTCCAGATATCTGAATGGAAGGTCACTCAATACTCACAGAGTGTAGAGTCAATAAAAAGTGAAATTAAAAAGGACATTAATGTCTCTCAGTTCTTAATAATAATAATTTACACTGTTTATTGATCCACAGTGTGGAAATTACAATTTACACTCTGTTTTGTGTTCGTTATCACTACACACAGACCTGAAATACACACACATGCTCAGGACCTATTCATGCAAAAATAGAGAGATATGGGGGGGGGGGGGGGGGGGGGGTAAGAGCACCCGGAGGTGAAATGGCATCTATACAGCTGCCAATCCACACTCTGTACTTTGGCCGTACGGGGACTTGAACCAGTGACCCTCCAGTTCCCCCCCCTCCTCCCCCCCCAACTCCCTATGGACTGAGCTTCTGCCACCCTCGTTCCCATTGGTAAACATTGATACTTTTTGATGAGACAGCAGGTCAGAGGGAACCTTGTAGTTGTAGAATCTCCTTCATACCCAAGCGAAAGTGCTTTTGCAACTGAAATATCCCAAATCCACATTGAATCGGCAATCTCTGGCGACGCCCAGCCTCTGACAAAACCTCAAACACAAATCCAACCGCGGACAGGAACTACTGGCCTTCCGAGGTGAGAGGGAAGCGCTGTAACCTGACCAAAAGAAGCTGGGGTTGTCAGAGTCTCTGTGGGGCTCACATGGTGCCAACAGCCTGGGAAGTTGAGAAATGGGCGTCTGATTGCAAGCTTAGTGGTCGCTGGGTGGAGAAAGTCAATGGGAGTGAATACTCCTTCCTCTTCAAATGTTAAGCATACCTAACCCTGAGCGAGGCACAGATTGCTGATTTCCACTTCGCTGAATGTTCTTTATTTTACCGTCGTCAGTACCTTCCTGGCTGTAACAGACAATGGTGGTCTTTTTCTGTTAGGGGCACTCAATTTATTCAGAGCTGCAACTGACGATTCATTTTATTGCCGATAAATGTGTTTATTTTTCTTGAGTTATCAATTGTTTTTTGGGTTATAAAATGTCAGAAAGTGATGAACATCGTTGATCAGGGTTTTTCCAGAGCCCAAGGTGACATCCTAAAATGTCTCTTTTTGTCCAGAACTAAGATGTTACGTTTACTGTCACAGAGGAGAGAAGAAACTATTCACATCTAGGAAGCTGGAATCTGAGATTTTTTTTTTTTTTTAATCATAAAAAATGAGTCAAACCGATTTAATCGATTTATCAGAATAGTTGCCGATTGATTTAATAGTTGACAACTAATCAATTCATCTTTGCAGCTCTAAATAGCACTTAGCAGCAAATCCTAACTTAGAGAAATTGGGTCCAAAACGATGAAAGAATCTGAAAAAAAAGCAAACTTGGGTTAAAAGTTGGGGTGCCTAACAAATGTGTGATGACGGGATATGAGGGACCTGCGTGCTCTAACTGAGTTTGGGCGGTTTTTGGTAGTTATCGCTCAAATAGCTTGCAGACATCTGTAGTGTTTTTGGAACCTTAAAGTGCTCCTATTATGCTCATTTGCAGGTTCATAATTATTGTATTTTGAGGTTGTACCAAAATAGATTTACATGGTTTCTTTTTTATTTTTTTTATTAATTTTTTTTTACATATTTTTGTTGTACTGCACATTGCTGCCGATCCTGTTTTCACCCTGTGTGTTTAGGTCTCTGTTTTATCTCCAGAGTGAGACATCGCACTTGTTTTGGCTACATAGGATAGAAGTGAGATGTCTCGCTATCTTTGTTGGGAGCTGCACATGCTCAGTAGCTCGGTAAGTCATCAGCTAGATAAGTCTTTCTCCAGCTTTGATCAGTCCAAGGCAGGATCAGCTGGGAGACTTCTTCTAGACCAGGGCCACTTGTGGAATACCTGCACAACAGGGACAGGAAGTAGTTCTTTTGGAGATTATGGTCAACTAGTGGCTGTTGGAGCAGTGTTTTACCATTGACAAAAGCTTGCATGCTACGGTTAGCTACCTCGTCTCGGCTAGTGACGTAGAAAGCCGTTGTAGATTCTGAACAGCTCACCCGGAGACTGAAGGCAGCGGACATTCAGAAACCGGATCTCACGCAGAACAGCATGGATGTCTTTTTTCAAGTTTGTATGCGTGTGGAAGCACTGGAGACACAAAAATAACACCCCAAATCCCAGGAAAAGTGTTTTCTTTAAATAAAATGGGCACTTTAAAGGTCCAAAGGTATGACAATTTCACTTTATGAGGTTTAATATGAGTTAATTAAGATGAGTTCCCGCCCACCTGCCTATGGTCTGCCTATGCCTATGGTGGGGAGGCACCATAGCTACAGACTCAGGAATGGCACATACTAAGGAAAGCTCATTGGCTCTAGTGGCTGTAATTCTGCACCAAGGCTGAATTTTGAAGAAATAGACTTCAGATACAGTAGTAAGGGACCACTAAGGTCTATATAAAAGAGACTTCAGATACAGTATTAGGGACCACTAAGGTCTATATAAAAGAGATTTCAGATACAGTATTAGGGACCACTAAGGTCTATATAAAAGAGATTTCAGATACAGTATTAGGGGACCACTAAGGTCTATATAAAAGAGACTTCAGATACAGTATTAGGGTACCACTAAGGTCTATATAAAAGAGACTTCAGATACAGTATTAGGGGACCACTAAGGTCTATATAAAAGAGATTTCAGATACAGTATTAGGGGACCACTAAGGTCTATATAAAAGAGATTTCAGATACAGTATTAGGGGACCACTAAGGTCTATATAAAAGAGACTTCAGAGACAGTATTAGGGTACCACTAAGGTCTATATAAAAGAGACTTCAGATACAGTATTAGGGGACCACTAAGGTCTATATAAAAGAGACTTCAGATACAGTATTAGGGACCACTAAGGTCTATATAAAAGAGATTTCAGATACAGTATTAGGGACCACTAAGGTCTATATAAAAGAGACTTCAGATACAGTATTAGGGGACCACTAAGGTCTATATAAAAGAGATTTCAGATACAGTATTAGAGGACCACTAAGGTCTAAATAAAAGAGATTTCAGATACAGTATTAGGGGACCACTAAGGTCTATATAAAGAGACTTCAGAGACAGTATTAGGGTACCACTAAGGTCTATATAAAAGAGACTTCAGATACAGTATTAGGGGACCACTAAGGTCTATATAAAAGAGACTTCAGAGACAGTATTAGGGGTCCACTAAGGTCTATATAAAAGAGACTTCAGATACAGTATTAGGGGACCACTAAGGTCTATATAAAAGAGATTTCAGATACAGTATTAGGGGGCCAGTAAGGTCTATATAAAAGAGACTTCAGACACAGTATTAGGGGGCCACTAAGGTCTATATAAAAACATCCAAAGAGCACCATAGACTTAGACTTAGACTTAGACTTCTCTTTATTTATCCTTTTGGGATGACTCCCGCAAGGAAATTGAAAATTCCAGCACCAGTTTTAGCAAGAAAGAACAAATTAAAAAAATGTCATGGGACCTTTAACTGTACATTTGCGAAGCATTGTAGCAGCGTCACATACTGGCCTAGCGCAATATTTTCACCACCGGCTGGTGGATGACTGTATTTTTTTATAACAGGGGTTGTTTTATGATGAATCTTCTCCCACAGAATCTTCTTTATCCTAAATGGCAACTTCAAGCCTTTGAATAGTTCATAAAGACACAATCCATAATTCCTTTCATTTTGTGAAATTACTTTGCGAGTGTACTGTAAATCCCATTTCCTCGCCCCACTCTTTGTCTCCGTCTCTCAAGCTCCGTATCCCCCGTGGAGCCTTGAGTCGGGATGATTCCTCTTGATAGAAAGTAGAGAGAAGGATTAGTCGAAAGTCAGTACGCATATTAAATCAACTTCGACATGATCCGCTCTCCCTCGGTTGCTCATCTTCTCTTATTTGTCCCCTTTATTTTTACCCCTCCCCCTCTCTCTCTCTCTTTCAGGTGCTCTCTGTGTGGCTATGTGTGCAGTCATCCCCCGTCACTCAAATCCCACATGTGGAAGCACGCCGGAGACCAGAACTACAACTACGAGCAAGTTAATAAAGCCATTAATGAGGCCATCTCCCAGAGCAGCCGGTAAACACACCGTCTCGCACAAAGTGCTGTCTGTACTTTGAGTTTCTTTCCAGTTTCGTGTTATTATGCAACATGACCCCACACAAACTGCAACAGAAAGTCTGTCAACTGATCTAGTCCACCACAGATTTCAAAAGATTTTCAAAGATTTTTCTTCACATTTTGTTCACGCATTGTCGGTAACACTTTTCTTGACGGTATCTACATAAGCGAGACATGACATTGTCATGACACATGAACCCAAACCATCACTTGTCATGACAAAATCCAATGACGCTTACTAAAAGAAGTGTTATGTCATAAGCGTTTATGGCTTGTTTGTAATGTTTGTCTCTTTTATCTAGATACCTTTTTAAGTAAAGTTTAACCCTCTAGTCTACGTCCAGGACGTTCCACTTCCGGGATTGCAACACACGGGCCGAAACACAAACAGAAGTCATGTCACGGAACGGAAATTTCAAAAAGAGAAAATACTGTATTTCAATGTGGCATGTTTCCTCAATATTGGACGATGAATTGGGGTCATTTTGAATTTATTACAGTAAATATATTACATATTGGACCTTTAAGAAACACAGGCATATAGGTAGGTCCCCCCCCCCCCCCCTCCTACACACACACCAATTTCGGAATACATAGTTGGGTATGTTTACTAACTCTCCTGTATATTCTGTATAATCCGTGCATAGACCTCCCATAGTTATATTTATACACTACATTTTATAGTCCCTTACAATTATTTACTTTTTTGCTTATACATATACTTTATACTCTGTATAATCTGTATAAATCTGTCATAGAGCTCCCATATTTATATTTATATATTTTTACACAACATTTTAAAGTTCCTTACTATTACATTTGCTTATACATAAAATTATATACAATATTTATACCCTGTATAGCAATTCTGGATAGATGTGGATCACATTTCGTTGCTTGTACTTGTGACAGTGCAATGACAATAAAGTTGAATTGAATTGAATGAACACAACTCACAGCCTTCCCCCTCTTACACTTCAGTCAGTCAGTAAATCTAGCAGGCTGGAAAACACATAAGCATGAGGCAATGTTCCAAATTAATTAAAAACAGATAAAAGAAAAACACAGTGTTGCGAGAGTGGACAATCCAATTCATTATCTTGTCTTGTGTCTTTCATTAAAAAGTCTAATAACAGAAGGGACAAATGACACGCTAAACTGTTTGGTTGTAATTGACCTTTGCAGCGGCCTGCTGTTGTCACAAAAAAGTATTTGATCCCCTGCTGATTTTGTACGTCTGCCCACTGACAAAGAAAATGATCAGTCTATCATTTTAATGGTAATGGTTGTTTGAACAGTGAGAGCCAGAATAACAACAAGAAAATCCAGAAAAACGCATGCCAAAAATGTTATAAATGGATTTGCATTTTAATGAGGGAAATATGTATTTGACTCCCTCTTGATCAGAAGGAGCACACTCTTAAAGGGAGTGCTCCTAGTCTCAGCTTGTTCCCTGTATTAAAGACATCTGTCCACAGAAGCAATCATATCACCATTCCAAACTCTCCACCATGGCCAAGACCAAAGAGCTCTCCAAGGATGTCAGGGACAAGATTGAAGACCCACACAAGTCAGGAATGGGCCACAAGACCATTGCCAAGCAGCTTGGTGAGAAGGTGACACAGTTGAACGGAGGAAACCCAAAAAGAATTGTCAATCTCCCTCGGCCTGGGGCTCCACGCAAGATCTCACCTCGTGGAGTTGATCATGAGAACAGTGAGGAATCAGCCCAGAACTACACGGGAGGATCTGGTCAATGATCTCAAGGCAGCTGGGCCCATAGTCCTCAAGAGAACAATTGGAAACACACTACGCCGTGAAGGACGCCCCCAAGGTCCCCCTGCTCAGGAAAGCACACTAACTGTACATGCCCATCTGAAGTTTGCCAATGAACATCTGAATGATTCAGAGGATAACTGGGTGAACATGTTGTGGTCAGATGAGACCAAAATGGAGCTCTTTGGCATCAACTCAACTCACCGTGTTGGGAGGAGGAGGAGGAGGAGGAGGAATGCCTATGACTCCAAGAACACCATCCCCACCATCAACCATGGTGGTGGAAACATTATGCTTGGGGGGGGGGGGGCGTTGCTAAGGGGACAGGACAACTTCACCGCATCAAAGAAACAATGGACGGGGCCATGTCCTGTCAAATCTTGGATGAGAACCTCCTCTATCATACCACTGACCCAAAACACAAAGGAGTGGCTCAAGAAGAAGCACATTAAGGTCCTGGAGTGACCAAGCCAGTCTCCAGACCTTAATCCCATAGAAAATCTGTGGAGGGAGCTGAAGGTTCCAGTTGCCAAACGTCAGCCTCAGAACCTCAATGACTTGGAGAAGATCTGCAAAGCAGGGAGGGACAAAATCCCTCCTGAGATGTGTCAAACCTGGTGGAAATTTCAAGAAACGTCTGACCTCTGGGATTGCCAACAAGGGTCTTGCCACCAAGTACTAAGTCATGTTTTGCAGAGGGGTCAAATACATATTTCCCTCATTAAAAGGCAAATCAATTTATAACATTTTTGACATGCATTTTTCTGGATTTTCTTGTTGATTTTCTGTCTCTCACTGTTCAAATAAATCTACCATTAAAATTATAGACTGATCATTTTTTTGTCAGTGGGCAAATCTACAAAATCAGCAGGGGATCAAATACTTTTTCCCTCACTGTAATTTGAAATCCCTACCAATTACCAATAAGTGCCAGCTGCCTTTTTAAGCTAATTTGATACAATTATAAAGCTAGCTATGGTACTCCAGTCTGTGGGTTTCTGAAGAAAATATCCCATTCAGCTAATTACAAAGGTTGTAATTATTAACATGTTCATTCCTCACTGTGCTCCAGTTACCAATACCTGCCAGCTGTCTTACAAATGCACACTGCATCAGTGGGATAATAGACTGTGGGCAGCAAGTAACATTATACATACAGTACATGCAACATATATGTACATGACTGCATTACATGTAATAAAAAAAATTAGCTGTAGAATGTTCCTTAATGGGCCCGCCATGCCCTTAGAGTGAGATTTTCAACTCAATCGTTTCATCTTTCTCCCTCTGTTTCTTGTTGCCGATTCCATCCTTTATTCCCCTCAGAGCTCCTCAGAAGTTGTCGGCGGTGCTGGAGTCGGTGGCGGAGCGCCCCCCTGTGGCGGCCCAGCCCTCAAAGGACAAAGCAAAGGGCCCAGTGGATCCGCTGCCAGCACCCACGGCAATGACGACGACGACAGCAGCAGCGGTAGCCGGCCTGGCTATGGACAGCTCAGCAGGACTACACACACCCACCACAGACCCTTCACAGTGGCCTTGGGAATCGGCAAGCCCGCAGGGGAAGGACCCTGCGCGGCTCCAGCCTCAGTCCCAGAGCCAGCCACGCAGCGGCCAGGCCCCCGTCTCGGGCCAGGCCCCCGTCCCGGGCCCTGGGATGGAATACTGCGTGCTGTTGTTCTGTTGCTGTATCTGTGGCTTTGAGTCCACCAGTAAAGAGCGGCTGATGGAGCACATGAAGGAGCATGAGGGGGACATCATCAGCATCATCCTCAACAAGGAGCAGCAGCAGGCAGAAGCACAGCCAGGCCTCCAGACAGCAGAGTGAGACCGGCCCTCCCCCCTCCCTCCTTCCCTCCTTCCTCCTTTTTCTATAGAGGCATAGTTCCTCCCAGTCCGATGGACCACCATGGGACATTAATTCAGAAAAAACCTGGTATGGTCGTGAATGGAGGGACTACTTATGTTTTGATCCCATTTGGATAGAGCCATGGATTACACTTATGGCGTTCTTTAATTTAAAAAATAACTTTGCATGTGTTGTAGTACAACTCGGTTTTGTGTGAAACCGCTTCGTGTACTACACTCGACTTTCAATCTTTTTTTATCACCTAGGAAGCGAAAGAACGAGTGAAATCTGTTTCTCGTGTGAGTAACGTTACATCCCTGTACAAGACAGACACAGTAGCTTCAGCGAGACGTCTGTAATCTTCCCAATTATGTATTTTCACCGTCGTAAACTTCCCCTGTTTTACGACAAACTGACGCTGTCTTCACTTGGAAAATGATCTTTCAAACTGAGAAACATCTTCAGTGTAATTCACGGCTCAATTCAAAGAGGATCAAAAGAATAATTAGGCTCTCCCCGTTTACACGTTTTCTTTTCCATATTAAGGTCCAGTGATGGTCCATCGGGGGGGTGGGGGGAGGGACTTATAACACAGACCACGCACTCTTACAAAGGTCTGCTGCCGACAAAAGCATTTCATTACGTTTCAATACTTGTTGGTGGTTTAGCAGGACATCGAGGTGTAAAACACGTCGCGTCTACTGTACTACAGTAGGGAATTGTCATTTGTGTGAGGGCTGGGACAACTGCCGTCCAACGCAGACACAACAGGTGTTGAAAAATGATGAAATTATATTTTGAGTGGCATATTTTTTTTTTTTTTTTTTTTTAAGGAATGTTAAAAAACAAAACAAAAAACTGAAAATGTTCTCAGCAGTTTGTGTCATTTATCTTGACATTAAAGCGAAAAATGTCAGTGGATTTCAAGGGACAAGTCCGAGCTCTAAGCCAAGTTTATTTTTTTAATATACAGCGATGAAGTTCATACCTCACAAAACCATACAATCCCTCATCAGAAATGGAAAACAAATGTCACATATTTTCCAGTCTACTTCATATATGATTAGAAGGCAGCTCTTTTAATGCTACTGTAATATTATATATTTACTGTTTATATGTTCATATATATATGTGTGTATATATACAGCATGTATGTGTGTATGTACACTATATATATATATATATATATATATATATATATATTGGTGTTAAGGAGGTACATGTGCAAAACTCACCAATGCCTTGAGGCGTGTGTCATAGCTTGAATATGATTTCATATTTATCAGTTTTATTTGTATGCATGTTTCTGTTATGCCAACTTAAAGAGGCAAATGTTAATTATTATTTTCAATTTTTTTTTCTTTTTCTTTTTCTATGACTGTAATTTTTACACGTTGGATAAGGAAACGTTCTAGTTCTCAAAGCAAGAGTGGAAGTTGACCAGAGCCATGGAGAAACGGGTCTCTGGTGATCTGGCGCCAGAGAGGGGGTTTTGGATTAGGATTATGTTATGACTGAAGGAATGATCAAAAGGGAAGTAGGGGTAGTAGGGCTGTTATTTTAATGAAAGGTGCCTAGATGTTGGCGCGCAGGAAGATGTTTTGTATCCGTTCACCTGTTTTCACTTGTGATTGTGGTGCTAGGCTCACTTTAACCGTTGTCACTGAAGGTATAGTCTTTTTGTTTTTTAGCCCATGGAATTTATGTTGCATATAATAATACACATTTTTATAATGACCTTTTTTGCTCTTTTTTTGTCAGTGTTTTTAAAATACAAACTTTCTAGTGTCAAACGCAACTTGAAATGACTACAGCTTGCAGACATGCCTGAAATAAGAAGACCTGGATGGGAAAGGTTTGAAAGGCAATGGGTGTGTTGGTGCGGTCCTCCCATGTGCTCTCATGTGATTGACTGGAAGCGGGAGTGTAACATAAGTATTGCAGCTCTCATATGGAAACACTCAACTCACCACAGTGTACAGTAATGTCAATGAAACGGAAACTAGGATCAATGGCGGCTTCGTGTTTACGGTGATGGATTGTCTCGCTGTGCCGAAGTTGTTTTTCATCCACAAGGAGCGGCAGCAAGTGGCTGAAAATTTGAACCTTAATATCTCAAATGATGCTGACTGTTCAGAAAACACCTGAATGTAAGAGAATAGGAGTACTGACAAACCATCAGACCCTCTTGTGACCCAAATACATGTTAGAAAAAACCAAAATACGCCATTAATGATGCTTCACGTCCAGCTGTCCCGTTCAGGCTCCATCTGGTGTTAGCGCCACCCAAGACGATTTTGATTGGTTTAAAGAAATGTCAATAAACCAGAGCACATTTCTCCCGTCCTGGAATGCTGTGCGGACTAGCCAGACCCTCCTCCACAACGCTGTGGAGGAGGGTCTGGCTGTGCGAGACTAGTCGTGACATAATTGCTGTAACTTTAAAGCCTTACAGGAGAACGACCCTTTTACAATCTGGACTGAAAATACCCATCAACGTTGCATCAAAATATTGACAATAAATTCAAGATTATTCTTAACACTCATCTCTAACGAACTGGTGTATCATGCATTCCCGTCATGCAATCATCAGTATGTGTTTTACATACACAGCAACTGAGGAAATTAAGATAAAATGGAATATCCATCAATTCATGCCCACCTTCTTTGTGTGGCTTAGCAGATAAAAATAAAAGGAAATCTCTATCTCGGTGATCTGTTACCTGGCCTGGGATTCTCATTATCACAGCAGGTCAATTATAGTCTGGCTTTTAATTTACAATTCTACTTGGCAGAAATAAGGAAGATGGTGACATGTCTAAATTAAAACTAAAAGTGGGACTTCAGTGCTGATTAACCTGGCATGCATGTTAATGTGCAGAGAGAATTAAAGACTGGACGGACCGGCCCTCACCTCTCTGTCATACAGGGATTGTCTATAAAAGTGACTGCTAGGGCTGGGTACCCCATTTAGATTTTTCCTTGCAGTTTCTGCCTACTTCTTTAATTTCGAAAATTCCTACATGTCTAACTCTGGATTTTATTAACTTAGGAAGGTGTTTTATGACATGGTCCCTACTCTGGATGCTTTTATTAGACCTTAGTGTCCTGAAGGCTGTTTTATATAGACCTTAGTGGTCCCCTAATACTTACTGACTCTTGAAGTCCCTCTTTTGATATAGACCTTAGTGGTCCCCTAATACTGTATCTGAAGTCTCTTTATATAGACCTTAGTGGTCCCCTAATACTGTATCTGAAGTCTCTTTTATATAGACCTTAGTGGTCCCCTAATACTGTATCTGAAGTCTCTTTATATAGACCTTAGTGGTCCCCTAATACTGTATCTGAAGTCTCTTTTATATAGGCCTTAGACCTTAAAATGGATTTCATTTTATTGAAATTGCTTTTGAAAAAAGTAATATCAAAGAACCGGTATCGAATTTACGGAACGGGTAAACGCATCGAGAAATATCGACAACTGTAACAATTCGGCCCGGCCCGTCGCCTGTTCTACTGAGTTGTGATTACAAAATAGCTAATGATAATATTTAAAGAAAAAAAAAATAATTATTCCAGATATTTTTTTTGTAGTGGAAAAAAAATAGATAAAAAAGCTTTCAATCAAATTGTGTTGGAATGAATGTTAAGTTAACAGCTGGCAAATACATTTTGGGTCATTCCCCTTTGGCGACATGCATATATGTAGGTCAAGTGGGATTTCCCATGCAGGGATGTTATATATCTATCTATATATCTATATAGATAGATCTCCAGATAGATAGATAGATATCTAGATATATATATATATATATATCTCCATTTGGTGTCACAAATTACATACGTGTGTCAAGGCAGCAAACACCGCAAGTATGAAAAGCAAGTGCTTCTTTATCCCTGTCAGAGTTCCCTACAGTCACATTTCCTCAGTCATTTTTCATTTCCACCACAACTACGGTACTTATTATTATTTGGTGCCATCGGAGATGGCCGAAGTACTCACTTCCTGTACTCAAGTTGAAGCACAGATACTTGTGTTAAACAACGCTCAGATAAAAGTTGAAGTACCGATTTAGCTTCTTTACTCAAGTAAAAGTAACAAAGCACAGGCTAGGAAATGTACTTTAAGTATAAATGTAGCCTTGTGAATGACAACCATTTTTGATGCAAAGCTATCTGGACCACATGAATGTTAACAGAGTGCAAGGTGAGACGTGGAGAAAAGGCTCTTTATTCTTTATATGCCATTGTCTGCATGTTAAATGGATGTTCCAATAGGCCTAAAACATCCCATATATGATTATTGTGACAGAGCCTGGGACTCGATACAGACTTGTTACGATCCTGGGAGAATTCTGTGTATAGTCCCATCCAATTAGGTTGAATTTGTTATTGATGACGCGAACAATAATACCGGAACTTCAGTGAGATTATGTGAAACTTATTAATGAGATGTGACGAAGACAACTTCTCTCTTTTGATGCTTTGTTACAGTCAAGCAAGTGTGTGTGGTGTGTGTGTGTTGTGTGTGTGTGTGGTGTGTGTGTGTGTTGATTGTTAGAGTGTGTGTGGTGTTGTGTGCTTTCGTGTGGGTGTGATGTGGTGTGTTCATCAAGAATACATTGTACAGCTGCCATACTTCATGATAGGACATATATTGCAGCAAATACTACCACTATTAATTCCATTACCTTAATGCAGTGTAACTACTGTAGCATGTAAATAATGCACCTAGGATACAAACCTGAGCGAGGGCGTTCAACAATCGCCATGGTATCGAATCAAGAGCCAGGTGTAACCTAGGTAACAGGTGAAGAACACAATGAACCACATCACTAGCTAACTTACTTAAAATGTGAAGTAAATGTGAAACTATTGACCAATACAACATCAGTTATAAGACTTACTGTTCTCAAGGACACACACACACACACACACACACACACACACACACAATCTCAACAACAGCTAGTCTCTTTTTCTTTTCTCTCTTTTTTCTCTTTTTTTCACCTGCTAGACGACCTTTTGTACAAAACTACAGTAAAATGTACGGAGTAGAAAGTCCCCATATTATTGTTAAAGTGTAAGTAAAAGTAAAAAGTTGCCACAAAAATTAATAGTAAAGTCAAAATAGTGAAAAATCGACTTAACCCTTGAGTTGTCTTCCTGTTAACCCTGAACTTGTCCTGCCAGTTCAAAATTGGAAGATTTATTTTTTTGCTGATTTATTTTATACTTTTTCCATTCTCTTGGTGTTTTTTTTAAAACCTGAGCTGGTTTAATAACGGGTTTTACACTTGTTCTTGGAATTCATGGTCAACGAACCTCATTTATATCAAATTATGCATACGTTAGTTTAGTTAAAAAGGTGGAAGTTATGAATCATTTTGACTAATAGTTAAGATCAGAGGATGTTGAGTGGATCTCAGAAACTGTTTGGAAACCATTAAAAAAAAAAAGAAATCAAACGCTATAAGAATGAATAAAACGCCCACAAAATTCAATAAAAGTAATCATTAATTTTACCTGAAGAATGTTGTACGGAATCATCCATGTTATTTTTGGGCAATTTGGTTGAAAGAAATCCATATTTCTGATATAAAACACTTTGAAACGGGTACTTTGAAAAGTATTTGTACTTTGTTACTTCCCGTCTCTGGGTGCCAGAAACACTCGTTTAAAAGCAGAAAGTATTTTGTCTTATTGTGCCTTTTGGTTCAAGTTATCATTTGTGCCAAAACTTCAGTCGCATATGTAAATGTTCAAGCAAATGATCCATATTTTGATTTAAGCACAAAATAGTCGAGTATTGTCAAGGTCAAGGTCAAAGGTTATTTCTATAGCACATTTACAGACAGTCACTACTGCCCCAAAGTGCTGTACAAATATAGATAAAGGCATAATAAATAACCGGAAAAACCCTTCTAAAACAGAATATGCCAAAAACAGACAAACAGATAAAAACTCAAATCAATATCAATAGAATGTCACAGCTCCGCTTATGTTAAAAGCCAGTGCAAAAAGATGAGATTTTAAAAGTGATTTAAAGCTCTGAATAGAGGAAGCTGCTCTAATGTAGAGAGGGAGAGAGTTCCAGAGCTCAGGACCTGCTACTGAGAAAGCTCTGTCCCCTCTGGTCTTCAGTCTGGATCTGGGACAGTCTAAGAGCAACTGGTCCTGGACCTGAGTGCTCTGACTGGAGGGTGCAAAATCCGCATTTCAGATAAATATGATGGTGCCAGCCCATTAAAAGATTTAAAAACAAAAAATAGGATCTTAAAATGAATTCTAAACATGACTGGGTATTATCACACCTCTGTGTGTTTTCCATATTGGCAAATCCACATTTTTATTATATTCAGCAGTTTTGGGGACACAGAAACAACAAGAAACCAAGTATGTGACGTAGTAATCAGCTCAAAAACTTTGTATATGATGTAGATGAATACCTCACAAAAGATGACGTGTATTTTTCAATGATCTTGAGACAAAAAAATAAATTTAGATTGACTTTTGGCCCTGTTTTCTTATTAACTCCCAGTCTATTTGAGGGAACTCTGGATTTATGTAAGCATAAACTGTATATATATTGATATTATATTCAATATTTATACAGTCTATGGTTGTAAGCTAAACACAGCACAATGAGATTGGTGCATTTAAACCAAAGGAGGTGGAGAAGATGCATAACACATCGGTCCTGACCTGAAGATTTTTTTTGCTCATTTTCAATTTTATAATAAGGTTCAACATGTGAGACAGCAGTGTGACTTTTGCTTCATGTTTATTTATTTTTTAAGAATTTTAAGGGCAGTATTATGTCACTACTTTGCTACTGTATTTTTAGTAATAAAGACTGAGAAATATGCGAGTGCTTTTTTTGTCGTCAGATGATAGAATGACTGCTTTTCAATTTTGACGGGAAGACAACACAAGGGTTAATAAAGAAAACACAAACTAATATAATAATATGATATAATATGAAGTAAACCCAGGTAAGGTAATCAATTGAGGTATAAAACCCTGACTGTGTTCAAAGACAAATCTTTATATTCATGCAGTTTTGTATATTTTACTATGAAATACAATCATTTAAAAGCCGGCAGTGCAGTGACAAGTAGACTAATACCTCCAAGTAATCATATACACGCACAAACACACACACCCACATGCACACTCTCTCATTTTGGAAGACCAATATGTCTTTCTGTGTAATCCTTTTGGCTTTTACACGAAACCCTGACTCCACTTGCAGGGGGGAAAAAATCCTCCCAGTCTGTTTTCTATTTCCCATTTCTTTACAGGATCAAGTTTTCTACCTAAACCTTTTAAAGGGCCCAGCAAGAAAGGGGCGATCGAGGCAAGAAAGAAAGAACCGAGGGTAAGTGGTTTGGGATGTTCTGGAATCAGTCCAAGGGACAAGGTTGTGCTTTTTGACTTGTTTAATGGTTCATTCCAAGATTCCCCTTGCTCTATGAGCCTTGTTTTGTGTTCCAGTGAGCGGAAAGGGAAGAGGATTTGGGATCCCATGCTGGTTAGAGAGAGGCCGATTGGGCACACTGGGGGGAGACGGGGGTTATATTTAATGGGCCATTTTCCTGCAGTCTAACTCCCTTGTTTGGGATGACAAGACTTAGAGAAATTAAAAATGGGGGGGTGAGGATAAAAGTACACATTTGGACTGTGTGCAAGCGTGCCCATGTGCCCACAAGGAAATGATCCAAGAACTGAACAAGGCCAGAATCAGAGGCCATTAAACAATCTGTTGTCTTTTCCCGACAATCCTTCTTTCCGACAAGAGTCGAGCCAATTTATTTCTCTTTGATAATCTCTGGGCTTTCATGTTGGCCTTTTCCGGTTGAACGCCCTGAGCATTCTCCCTCTTGACCTGTTTTCTGTCTCAAGGGTGCTCGGGGGTCTGTTTTTTTTGTGTAGTGGTAAGGGTTGTGTTGCTATGGATGGAAAAAGGGAATAGGCAAATTTACAGCACAATTAACAAACCGCAGTTTCCATGGAGACTTGCTATGACCAAACCAGATCTCCTGTTTTGTGTTAAGATTGTGTTTTTATTTTTCATTTTAATACATATTTAGTTGGATTAGCATTGCTGAAGGGAGCCTGGGACTTTAGATTTGGATTCTCTGTGCATACTTAATTCAGTTTCATTCCTATCGTGTTAAATCATAACAGAAGTTATCTCGGGAGACTTTACAGTAGGCCTATGTCTAGACCGAACCTGGGTCTAGATGGGCAGCCGTCTGCCTCCACCAACCAGGTGGGGGAGACAGACTTATCCAGTCTACATCCACCTCCGGGATTGCTCCGTTTCCACCGGATGTTCTTTTTTGGACGGATGCCCGTTACCTTCAGCTTTCTTTGTGTTGGAATTTTTAACTCCGGTGGATTTCGGAGGACTATGGTTACCTGGTCCTCAGATCTCTGCAGGGTAAATCCAGACAGCTAGCTAGACTATCTGTCCAATCTGAGGACTATGGTTACCTGGTCCTCAGGTCTCTGCAGGGTAAATCCAGACAGCTAGCTAGACTATCTGTCCAATCTGAGGACTATGGTTACCTGGTCCTCAGGTCTCTGCAGGGTAAATCCAGACAGCTAGCTAGACTACCTGTCCAATCTGAGGACTATGGTTACCTGGTCCTCAGGTCTCTGCAGGGTAAATCCAGACAGCTAGCTAGACTACCTGTCCAATCTGAGGACTATGGTTACCTGGTCCTCAGATCTCTGCAGGGTAAATCAGGACAGCTAGCTAGACTATCTGTCCAATCTGAGAACTATGGTTACCTGGTCCTCAGGTCTCTGCAGGGTAAATCCAGACAGCTAGCTGGACTATCTGTCCAATCTGAGTTTTCTGTTGCACGACTAAAACAAGTTTTTCAAATTTTCTGACGTTTGTGATTGGTTTAAAGAAATGCCAATAAACCAGAGAACGTATTTCTCCCCGCCCAGAATGCTTTGTGGACTACCCAGACCCTCCTTTGCAGCGCTGTGGAGGAAGGTCTGGCAATGTGAGACTACCTAAACACCAATGCATTGGAAAAATAGGTTCCATGTAACACCATTATTTATGCAAGTTAGCATATATTTAAAAAGATAATGCTTCATTTGGCATAATAAAACATAACACTTCAGAAATTTGTAATACCTAGAAATTTGTCTTAACCCTTGTGTTGTCCTTCCGGCTAAAGAAATTGACACAATTTTCAACATTTTGTCCCCTAGGCTTCCGGCAAACCAGTTTTTTTTTTTTTTAAGTTATGTTTTTTCAAGATTTTTGATGCTTTTTTCACACCACTACCAACTGATGCAACGCGGTTTACACTTATCTTGGAATTCAAGGTCAAC